>NC_056726.1:1580978808-1581093808 GCF_019279795.1 Protopterus annectens | reverse complement strand
GAAAACTTCACTGCATAGTTGTGGCACTTGGATAATTACTTCCTATTTAGCATGAGGCTTTGTTTAACTGAACTTCAAACCTCTGTGTGTTGTCTGCTGAAAATACTGTATGCTCCTCATGGTTCTCAAATCATTGCTATACTATACTATATAATGATAAAACTGTCATATGTACACCAAAGCAGCCTAGTTACCGAGAGACATACTGATGTATTTATCATGATGTACTTTATACAAAAATAATGAAACATGCTTAAGAAGAAGTCTTTTAAGCCCAGTTTCCATGTGTCTGTTTAGTCTGAATGCATGAACAATGAGTGCCTTTCACTAGCATTCCTCTAATGTCATCTTAATTTAAATATAAATGAGGTTGCTGCAGTCTGTTCTGTCCTGGTGTGCAAATCTGTTGTCTCCCTTGCAAAGGTCATCCTGACCCCAGTTACAGCAAGACATCATGTTGGCTCATAATGCATTCCTTCCGCCACAAACCATAAGAAGGAAGTTATGCTTTTATTTATTTCTGCAGCAAATCCTCTGAAGCTGTCATCTCTAAAATGTTTTTTTTTTCTTACATTCTAAATCAAACAGATGTTAAACTAGAGAAGAAACAGCAGGTCACTGGGTAAACACTCAAAATATTCATGAGTATCTGAAAAAAACATAGAAATTGCAGAGTATAGTAATAACACAAAGTCAATTATTGCCGATATTAACAGAAAGGCATAAAACCCTTCCACATTCTACAGATGTAAATGAATGTCATACTTCTAAAATCAAGATGTTTTTTTTCTTTAAATCTCTCTGTGCACATTCTAATACTCTATCATTGATTAAACCCACCATCCACCACATCATGTCAAATAAAATTACAAAAGCCACCCTGCAAATCTCACTTTGTAAACATCATGCAAGCAATAATGCCCAACAGGGTGTGTCTTGCTATGTAAATAACTCCCACCCAGGGATGTTCTGAGGCCTGACTCCACAGGCCCTGGAGGGCATATTGCACTTAGAAAATGGGTAGTCGGTAAAATTGTTGTGTTTTACTTACTTATTTTTATTGCAATGTTATTATTATTATTTATATTTTTGACGTAAAATAGTTCCTCTATCTAATGTTTCAGACTTGCGGTAATATATGTAAATGGTGTTGGAGGAAGTATTTTACATCCAAAATATAAGAATTTTAAATTTGACTTATTTTTGATCCCTTACTCATCAAATTTGCGGTATGCTGGCAATCATTTGGAACTGAAATAACACTGGGGACATGCTTTTCAATTTCAGACAGTATTTCTTTAAAAAAATGCCTGCTAAATCAAATCCTTTTATTATAGTAACGTTCTAATTTTATATCTGCAGTGTTTAAAAATCTGTTCCAATTTTTTAGCCTTTGTTCCCCCCATACTTCTCAACATCTAAACTCAAGAAATATGGACAAATTACAAAACAATGGAGGTGCAAAAGTCTAAAATTAGGGACAGATTTTAAATATTGCTCTTATAAACTTAGAAAGTTGCTGCAATAACAGGTTTTGTGTTGGCATGTTTTTTTTTCTTTTCCTAAAGGGTGATTTGGTTTGGTATAATGGTTAAAATTTTTACCTCATAGACACAAGATATTAGGATTGATTCTTATTGTGGGTTATGGGCTAGGATTAAAATGGCCTTCCAAGGCAGTTAGTCTAATAGTACCCTATGATAAGAAGTTGAAAATTTGAGTATGTGTCAGCATTTAGCGATTTCAATCCTGTGCGATTTGCCAAAAACTCACAAATTTCATGAGGAGCAATCCGATAAAGAGTAGACAAAAAATTGCACATTCTGTAAAAAACTTGACATTTGAGATGTATTGTCCTACCCCTTTATTATGGGCTTCATCTGGTTTTCTTGAACTAAGAGATTGAGAGGTACACATACCTTTTAACTGTTGCTATCACTGGTTGATGTCTCTCACTCTCTCATTCACACACACACACACAAACACACATACACATACTTCTGCTTTCAAGCATGCACATACACATATGCAGGCAGAAACTTAAACATAAACACACACACACACATACACACGCACACATTTTTCACATGCATACACTCACACATACAAGCAGATACACTTTTCTTTCTTCCCTGTTTTAAATGTTTCTTTTAATTTTACATCCACTAAACAGCAAAAGCACTGCTTAGCAAATATAAAATAATGGCTTGATCAATCTTACTGTCACTTTCATGCATGCATATACTCACACACACACACACACACACACACACAGACATATACACACCACTTTCACACATGCACACACACACACACACACACACACACACACACATATACACACCACTTTCACACACACACACACACACACACACACACACACACACACACACACACACACACGCATTTTTTCTTTCTTGTTTTAAATGTTTCTTTTAATTTTACATCCGCTGAACAGCAAAAGCACTGCTTAGCAAATATAAAATAATGGCACAATCAATCTGACCGTCACTTTCATGCATGCATACTCTCACACACAAACACACACACACACACACACACACACACACACACACACACACACACACACACACACACACATATACACATCACTCTCACACACAAACACACACACACACACACACATTTTTCTTTCTTTCTTATTTTAAATGTTTTTTTTAATGTTACATTCACTAGATAGCAAAAGCGCTGCTTAGCAAATGCAAAATAATGTCTCGATCAATCTTACCGTCATTTTCATGCATACATACACTCACACATGTGCGCACACACACACACACACACACACACAAACACATATATACACACCACACACACACACACACACACACACACACACACACACACACACACACACATTTTTCTTTCTTTCTTATTTTAAATGTTTTTTTTAATGTTACATTCGCTAAACAGCAAAAGCGCTGCTTAGCAAATGCAAAATAATGTCTCGATCAATCTTACCATCAGTTTCATGCATACATATACTCTCTCACACAAATACTCACCCACACACACACACACACACACACACACACACACACACACACACACACACAAACACACACACACACACACATACACACACAGACATGTACACCACATGCACACACACACACACACACACACACACACACACAGACATATACACCACATGCACACACACACACACAGACACACACAAAGTTTTCTTTTTTCTTTTTTTTTTTTTGTTACACTTGCTAAACAGCAAAACCACTGCTTTCTTTCAATCTGGGGTTTATGGCACCTTAATATGCTGCCACGAAGCAGCAGACTCATTTTTCAGCAGGCATTGCCTGTATATTAACACCCTGCTAGAGAACATTCGTTCTCCAATCAGGGTGCTAATGTATGGGTCACCTGTTCTCTAAAGAGGATTGTGATTGTATCTCTGATCATAACCCTTATTATGTGTTTTTGACATGGATGCAAAAAAATTCACCTCAAGAGTGGAGCTTTAGAAGTAAATGTCTTGGTTTTCCATGTCAGGAATACATAATAAGGGTTATGATTGTTAAGACTTAATCATAATTTTTCATAGTGCATGGAGAAGAGTTTTATCTGCATATGTCCAGCTAGAGAAAAGAAAAAAAAATGCTTGGTGAGTTTGATTGGCATTCAAAGTGTTTGCAAGTCAGTAAAACACAGTGCTGCCAAACAGGCAGATAGCAGAAACAAAGTATCTCTGAAGAGAATTAAGGGATTTAAAAGCTGTTTGAAACTTCATGCTGTCACAATTGTTGCTTCTAAGTGTGGGAAAGAAGTATCCAACAGTTTACAAAGCTCTTCTCTTTCTGTTTTTTTTTTTTTTTTGCTGGTCAGCATTGTCTGGTGTGAGTCCATAATGCAAGAACAGAGCATAATAGCACTTAGGGGTAATTAACAAAAGCTTGCTAATAGCAACTAAGCGCTGTTAAGATCTTGTCTCTTACTTCTTAATAAGTTTAGCCGTGTTTTTCCCTGATGTGATCACAGCATTCCATGTATTACTAGGGGATTGTGACTGGGTCTCCAGTCGTGACCTGCTTTTTGTGTGTTTAACATGCAGATGCCAATAAATTCACCTTGAGAGCAAGGTTTGGGAGACGATTCTTTGCATCCATGTAAACAACACATAATGGGGGTTATGATCGGAGACCCAATTATAATTTTTTGTAGTGAATAGAGCTTTAGATGATCCATGTTCTACCAGTTAAAGATAAAAAAGAGAGACAAAGAGAGGAAGTGTAGAAATGTGAAGTGTTTTACCAGATTTGAAAGTAGGTAAAGCACTTAGTGATATCAAACAGGCAGTAGCATTCCTATCAAATCCTTTGCATAAGATCTGGACAAATACAAATATAACGGGCTGATAAGGCATCTACGTCAGGGACAATTTTTAAATATTTCTCTAATTCACTTAAAAGGTTAATAGAATAACATACTTTGCATTGTGAATAATAAAAAGTATGAAACTCTAATGAATAGAATGACTGATACAATTTTCCTGAAAATCAAAGATGTTTTGATGAACATGGCAAAATATTAGGCAAAATTAGATATTTTCTGAAAGTTCAGGGGCAGTTGAGGAATACAGCAAACAAAAACTGCCCCTCTGGTAGACCTATTTTCAGGCCTAATTTACCTCTGCACAGGTAAATAGGTATGTTACTATTTTCTGGCTGAATTTGCCCCTTCACACAATTCTCTGAACCCTCCTCATAGGTTCATAGGTGATTACTAGGCTAATGGCACAAGAGCCTTTAGAAGCCTAGCCAATAATACCCAGGGTATGACAATATTATATCTTAATTCCCCAGATATGGGATGGGGTAGTATCAGGTTAGTGGGTCTTTGGGTGTTGGAGCACTGAGTCATTTTATAGACTGCTTCTGTCCATAAGGGACATGGATAGTACCCCTGGAGTGAATTTAGAGTTCCCTAGTCATTTATCCAAAGTCTTTTTTAAGGCAGTGAGGGCTGGGCTTTGTTTTACTAAGATGGGAAGTTTATTCCATAGACAAGGTAGCCTTTTGGATATGAATCTGTCTCCCCAGCAAGGTCTGTTAGAATCATAAATAAGGTTCAGTTCCATGGAACAAGTAACCCTCATATAATTTTTCCTATGAATATGTAAAATTTTCTTCAGGGCTGGATCAGAAAATGTTTTGCAGCTCAGGCATATGTCACCTCTCAATAAATGATATGAGACAGAGTAAAGGAATGGGGCAATTAGTCAGTCTGCATTGGACATGTGTCTTAAACTTTGTATTTTTTTTTTTTAGTGAGAAAACTCTGGGGCCCCTATAATTGATGTAAATGCCTGTTTCCAGCAAGTTACCATGCTGTGTGAAAATGTCAATGGCAATAATTTCATCCTGAATAAAATAAAATAAAATAAAAACAAAAAAATAAATGTTAAGGTTTATATAAATGCAGTTGACCTAATGGTTAAGGTCTTCACCTCCCATGCACAAGGTACAAGGTTTGCTCCTGACCTCCAGCCAATGTCTGGAGCTTGCATGTGCTCCCTCACCTGTGAAAAAAAAACATGCTGAGTGTTTCCATCTCAAACTCACCAATGAATGGAGCTGTAGGTGGCAGCACAGATTCTACACGGTGCCCTGTAGTGGGGAAGAGTTATACAGACCAACCGCTTTGGGCATCTACTGTGGTCCACAGTATCCTTAAGACAGAAGAATATAGATCACAGACTGTGCACCATTGTCAGGCTAGCCAATCAAAGGTATAAAATATGGCTCTAGGTGATTCAGTCATGTTGACTAATGTCGCCAAAATGGGCATGGGAAGTTACTGGTAGTAAGTGAGTTGAGGACCCAACTTATGCCAGGGACCCATGCTAATGGTGACAATTGTGGTAACAGAACATGCAACTCAGGTAGATGTCCTCCTAGTAAGGTAGACGTAATGATTGCAAAGCTATCCTCAGTGAAATAGTTGGTCCACAGCATAAACCACTGGTTGTCACAGAAGGTTCTAAGGTCAACAGAGGCCTCACTGAAGACCTGGCAGTTGACTGAGGAGAAAGTACAATAGTTCAAGGAATTACTGGGCTCTAGTACCCCAAGAAGAGGAGGAAATAGGTGGAGTTGAAGAAGAATGGCAGCGCCTCAAATCAGCATGTGTGAGGACTACAGAAAAGATATGTGGCTGAGCCAGGTATGGAAACAAGGGACATAAGGAAAGTTGGTGGTGGAATGCAGAAGTCCAGAAAGTCATCAAAACAAAGAAGAAATGCAGGAAAAGTGGGAGATTGTGATACAAATGGAATACAAAAGGCTTTTACCTTGAGTGAATGAGAGATTAACTTCTACCTCAGTATAGAGAACTGAGTGAAAGGGTGAATTTAGTTATTCTTTATTTTTCTGTGAAACAAAACTATTTTAAAACTTGTTTATCATCTAGTCTATGTGAATAAAAGACACTTGGTTATTACATTCTTTTACATTTCTAGCAGTTTGATAAGATACCTATTTATTAGTTTATGTGACTAAAAGACACCTGTTTATTGCATTATTTCACATTTCTAGAAGTCTGCTAAGGTACATGTTTGTTACATTCTTTTATATTTTTCTCAAGTGAAATTATAGAGTCATAGGGGTTGGCAGGCTTGACTGGAACATTCTGGGATGGGTGGCTAACATCTCTGGTCTGCTCTGGAAAGTCTGTTAATCGCTAAAGGTTAAGTCATAAGGTAAACTGGTTAACAGCTAAGATATAAGAAATGGAACTCTCTGTCGGTTGGTAGAAGCCTCACCTGTGAAGTGGACAAATTGCCCAGGACTTACCTGATAGAGCCTCCTACCTGACCACAACAGGGTTTCCCGGTCGAAGTGTGATCTAGGATGAAGTTTCTCATTTTATCAGTGATGTAGTAACTTTTTCTTTCCCTTTTACTCCTTTGAATATTAATGTTAACATTTGCCTGGCATAGAAGTAAAGCTGGTCTGATATTAATATTAATGTGTGCCTGACTTAGAAGTATAGCTGTCTGATATTAATATTAATGCTTGCCTAATATAGAAGTGTAAGAGTTGTATTAACTAATAAAGCTTTGTTCATTGCAGTGAAAATTCTTTGTCTTGATCATTTCTGTCCTGCTAAGAAATTGTGTTTAGGCAATACATTTTCTTGGCGTAGTTGGCAGGATTCAGAATGTTTAAGAGAAAGAATAAGGGTATCGGTATGTCAAATGTAGAAATTCTGGGATGGGAAACTGCTCCCTATGGGATGTTGGCCATTGAGTGGTCTTGTAGGGTAGGATTAAGTGAAAATTGGGAAGTATGTTTAAAAGATGCAGAGCCAGATGCTATAGTCACATGTTTGCAAAAGGTTTTCCTAGGAAAAGGGAAAGACTTAAGTGGGATACGCAGACGGGGCTGGATCCTTCTGTCTGCATACTGGAAGCAGCATCAAGAAAAAGATTGTAAAAATAAACTAAGCAAGAACTCTAAGAACCACAATTGGTACACAGAGAAAAAGACAGACAGTAAAAAACAAGCTCAAGTGTACCTTCACAGCTGTGAAACTGCTAAAACCACAAATGTAATGAAAAATATAAAAATGTATAAATAAAAAACAATAAATGGAGCAAGAGCTAGCAAAACCTGATAATTCATATCTGTAAAACTGGTCAGATGAAACAATTAGGAACAACAAATTAGTGATTTACAAAATCAGCTAGTAATGGTACAGTGTCAAAATAAGTTACTAGCCAATAAGTTAGATACATATCAGCAAGTAGCTGAAAAGGCTGCTGTAAGAGTGACACAGTACAAATATAGACAAAGAAGAGGTAAAATTAGCAAGAAAAAGTGCATATGAGTATTGCTAAGGTTGGGGTAGATTGTGACCAAAACCACTAGGATGGAGATATTTGGTTTTCATCAGATCCATCAGATCATTTTGGTTCCGATGAAGATAAGAATAATCCTAATAATCTCACAGCTAAACCAATACTTAGGAGGAAATTGCAGGTTGTACCTGGTAATCCTAATGGTCAGCTGATGAATGCCTTGGAAGACTACACTCAGCAAAAGATAGCAGACATAATGGATCAATTTAAGCAGAGACCAGGGGAAGCCTTGATATCACGGGTAGGTAGGTTATATGACGTTGGGGCCAGTAGCATTATCCTAGATCACCATGATTCTCAAAAATTCTGCCTTTTAAGTTCTGATCCAACAATGCAAGAGAGAAAACAATAATGATAATATGACAACTCTGTTGCAGCTTGTAGTAGGAGGATGTAATGAGAAATAACCTACTCAAGCAGAACAGCCTGCTAACGATAAACCCTGATATACTCTAACGGTGAGAAATAACCTACTCAAGCAGAACAGCCTGCTAACGATAAACTCTGGTATACTCTAAGGGTGAGAAATGCCCTACTGAAGCAGAACGGCCTGCTAATGATAAACCCTGGTATACTCTAAGGGTGAGAAATACCCTACTGAAGCAAGGGTCTATATTAGATCAGCAAATGCTTAAAAAAGCGATCGCTGATTGATCGAACTTATGTAAGCGAAAGCTTAAAATATCGAAGCAACAGAAACCCAAACTTTTTCTTAGGGAAAGAATTCGGTTGTCTGTTTCTGTTGCTTCGGTATTTTCAGTGCTATGGTGGAAAGTTACGGATCGCGTTCAGGTAAGTGTGCGATTGTGTGGATGTGAGTGTTAGGGTGGGTTAGGTGAGTTAAGGTTAGGGCGTGGGTTTGGTATGTGTGCGATTGTGTGGACATGAGGGTTAGGGCGGGTTAGGTGAGTTAGGGTTAGGGAGCAGGTGAAGTGAGTGTGCGATAGTGATGGACCTTAAGTTTAGGGTTTGGGTTAAGGTAAGTGGATAGTTAGTGGTGTGTGTATAGTTTAGTATAGGGTTAGGTGTCATATTTTAGTGTATCTGTGTGGATTGCTGTTTGTTTGGTGTGCTTGTGTTGTGTGTATGTGTTTTGGATCAGCAATATTTTTCCCTAGGAAAAAAAATCGCTGTTCTGACAGTTCGAGATTGTAAGCTTTCGCTTACATAAGTTTGATCAATCAGCATTCGCTTTTTTAAGCATTTGCTGATCTAATATATACCCTGAAGCAGAACAGCCTGCTAATGATAAACCCTGGTATACTCTAAGGGTGAGAAATACCCTACTGAAGCAGAACGGCCTGCTATCGATAAACCCTGGTATACTCTAAGGGTGAGAAATACCCTACTGAAGCAGAATGGCCTGCTAATGATAAACCCTGGTATACTCTAAAGGACTCAATTCAGAGAATAAAAGAAGAAACAATGAAAACTGCTGTCTTTATAGGACAGCCAAATGCACTGATGCAATGTGCACTTATTGTATCTGTGCAAAATAAGATCATTAAACTTGCTCCGTCAGCATACACACATGTAATGATGACACTATTGATTAACGAAACTGGCAACCCCTTTTCAGAGATAATTAAATTTATTAGACAGTTAGGAGAATTAGGAGACTGGGGGCCCAGAGACAGTGGGGAAAGTAAGAGAGAGAGTAGACCATAAGGGTGGAGGGAAAACATTAATAATTAAGTCTCCCAAAAGGACATGTTTATTGCTCTATTATCACAAAAGAACAAATTGATGGATTTGATACAACAAGTTTGTGGGAAATGTAAAAAAAAGAGTTAAATAGGAATAAGAATGTTGGAAAACAGGAAATGCAAGTGTCAGAAGGAAAAGATGAAGATGATACAAATGTAGGTAGCCCAGAGACTTCTTCAGCCTCACCTGTATCACAGTTGTCCCCATTTATCATGACCAAATGATGTTCATCTAATTAGGACATTGACCACGCAGGTCCTGAAGAGCTGCACAACCTTATGTACATTTAATAATTTATTGGTGAAATAAAAATGAGCACCGGGTCCGAGCCTTGAGTACAGAGGGCTTGTTGATTTATGGAAATCCTAATTTGTTTAAGGGGCAACAAGTTACTATTACAAGATTGGGTGGAAGACAAAGTCAAGCAGTACAAGCAATGCTAGAATTAAAGATCGGTCAGTTACCAAAGACAAAGTATCCTGCATTAGTAGGATATATTCCAGAGTATGTAATTGTTATTGACATTTTGAAGGGATTAACTTTAAATCTTGCTGGTGGTCAATAACAGTTTGGAGTTAAACCATGCATATCTGTAAAAGCAGTAACAGTATGACATGTCAAAATGCTACCTGTAGAATTGCCTCCAGCAACCTAAGTAGTAAGTATGAAGCAGTATCATATTCCTGGGGGGTAATAAGGAGATTGGGGAAACTATCCAGGATTTATTAAATACAGCTGTTTTGAAAACAATCACCACAGCATGGAATAATCTGATTTGGCCAGTAAAGAAAAGTTTTGGTTCATGGAGAGTGACAGAAGATTACCAGGAGTTGAATGAATATACTCCTCTGTTGATGGCTGCTGATACTGGATGCTATCACATTGATTGAACATATTCAGAAACATGAGGGAACATGGTATGCTGTAGTTGATTTAGTGAATGCTTTCTTTACCATACCAGAATCTGAGAAAAACTACTATCAGTTTGCATTTACATGGCAAGGAAGACGGTATACTTTTACTAGGCTACCTCAGGGTTATTTGCACAGTCCCAGCACATGTCATCGAATAGTAGCTGAACATCTTGATGAGATACAGGTCCAGAAAGATATTCAAATATCTCATTATATAGGTTCATAGGTTCATAGGTAGCTACTAGGCTATTGGCCCTAGGGCCTATACAAGCCTAACCAAAAAGGTACCCTGGCTTTTGCCACCCAAGAAAATTATTTTCCTGTGCCCCTGCCAAGCAGAACCACAGAAGTGATCCCTGAGATGAATTTCCTATTTCCCATCCAATCATCAAAATTTTTCTTGAAGAGTGATAATGAGGAGCTCTGTTTGACATAGATAGGTAGTCTGTTCCAGAGTATGGGAAGTCTCTGGGACAGGAATCTATCCCTCCAGCATGTTCTGTTTATTGTGGTGATAAGGTTTAGATCCCTGGAGGATGTAGCTCTGAGAGATTAACAGTGCAAGAACAATTACAAAAGGAAATCGAACGTATGAAATCAAAAGGATGGGAAATGAATCCCTCTAAAGTACAAGGACCAGCTCACACTGTTATGTTTTTAGGTATTCAGTGGCATAATGGACACAGAGAAATTCTGCCAAAAGCCTGGCAGAACATTTTAGAATTTCCAACACCATAAAATAAAAAGGAGACATGGCAGTTTATTGGCTTATTAAGTCAAATACTTCCTCCTTTGTATAAAGTAACCAGGAAAAAGTATGAATTTTATTGGGAGGATGAACAACAATGTCTGTGAAAGAGCTAAAATAGCAATACAACAGGTGCTTGATTTATGGCCTATGCCGAAGGGAGAGTTAGAATTGCATGTATCAGTACATGACCAGTATGCTAACTGGAGTTTATGGCAGAAACAGGGTGTAAAACAAGTATCTTTAGGATTTTGGACTAGAAAGTTACTCGAAGGAGGGAGTAAGTATACTCCCTTTGAAAAACAACTGCTAGCTTGTTATTGAGCTCTTGTAGGTACCGAACAAATGACCATAGGACATACCCTGCACCTTGTGTCTCTAAGATAACCACCTTAACCATTATGAATAGCACTAAGGAAAATAAAGCCAGGGAAAGCAGCAGGCTCAGATGAGGTCACAGTGGATATGATAAAGATGCTGGGTGAGATAGGGGAAAAATGGATCCTGAGGGTTCTCATAGCAGTGTGGAGAGAAAGTTGTATCACAGATGACTGGAGAATAAACATACTTATGCCAGTGTTCAAGAGCAAAGGGGACATTCACAACTGTGGGCAGTACAGAGGCATCAAATTCCTATCACATTGCATGAAAGTTCTGGAGAGGATTAATAAACAGATACGCAGAGTAGTAGAATGTATGATGGGAGATGAGCAGTTCAGATCCAGATCAGGATGCAACACAACAGACCTGATATTTGCAGTGAGACAGATAGTTGAGAAGAAGATAGAGATGAGGAACGAGTCCAACTGGGCATTCCTTGACTTGGAGAAAGCATATTACAAGGTCCCATGAAAGTTGATGTGGGCAGTACTGCAGTGGTTTTAAGTCCCAGAAACATTGGTAGAATTAGTGCAGGCTATGTACAAGGACCTAATGACTCAAGTACAGTCAGTGTTTGGCTGCACAGAAGGGTTCCCAGTGGGAGTGGCTATACACCAGGACTTAGCTCTGAGCCCATTGCTATTCATACTGGTGATGGACTACATAAGCAAACAGGTTGATGGGGACAGATCAACAAAGTTGTGTATACAGATGATGGCATTACAGGCAGACTCTGAGCAAGAACTTCAGCAAAGGATAGGGGGATGGAATACAAAACTGAAGGCACATGGGATAAAACTAAGCACAGATAAGACAGTGGTAATGGCAGCAAATTGGGGTAATCAGAAGAAGCTGAGACTTGTTTTAAAAGCTTCAACACTCAGAATACACGCAGAGAAGCTGAAAGCAGCCATTTTGAACTTTGACCCCGATTTCACACTGACGCATCGCAGATCCAAGAAGTAAACTGTTTCAGGAAGTAGAACTGCTGTAAATGCGACTTTGTGATGAAAAATGAACTTTATGACACCTAAATGTGAGTTTTTCTTTATAATAACTTACTTATTTAAGATGTAATTTATAAAATATAAAAGTTAAAATGATTTTAAATGACTTAATATGACATAGTAAACTAATGAGATATTTTAGAAGGCATAGAAGGTAAAACACATGTACACTTGTTTTTGAAAGCTTATATGACTGCAGCACTTTAATGTATATAAATGCTTATGATTTAAACATATGTAATGTTATAAATCATTTGCCTTGACTAACAGACAAGTACATGTATCATTATGATTATATTTTAGAAGAAATTGTCATGTGACATATTTTAAAGCTGCAGTTCAGATATATAAAAAGAGATGGCTTTCATCACAATGATTTATGTATAACTAGGAATCAACATTGCTGTGCAGTATGTTCTTTTAACTTATGCATGAGAATAAATATTTATTTAATTGGCAATAATAAATATGAGAAGGAAGCTTTTGGTGCAAGTAACTTAAAGTTTTAAGAGCTTTTAACTGTATTACTATGGCAGAAAGTGGGAATACCCTATTATAAGTAATGTCTGAACCATAATAGCCTAGGATAATATATGTTATTGCATTCAAATGAACATAAACAAATAATAAGAACTTATTCTTACAAACTTTTATTAAACTACCATATAGATATTCCCCCTTTTTTTTCTCTCTCTCTCTCTTCTTTGCTCCCTTTATCAAGATTGTTAGAATGCTATTTTGATTATGAGTGTATTATACAGAATAGATGTACATAGCAATATTAGTTGTTTCTAAATGTTTTATATGTTTATATGAAGCTGTTATAAAAATTGTTTAGCTTTTTTATAATAGATAATCAAGTTAAATGAGGTTAACTTTAGTTAATAATAGTTAGTATTGAATTAATTTGGTGGCAGCTGAAGTACTGCTACTTAGGATAGGGGGATAACTTGAGTGGTATTTGCTACTCGAAGTTGGAGTTTTCAACTCCAGGCTGGGTGCACTGTTTAACCCAAACATTATTTTCACCTGATTATTGTTGTATGTATATAGTTTTGACATCCACATCACATTTTATAAACTCATTGTCACTACAAATAAAAGTAAAACTTACACAAAATTCCATAATTTTCATTAAATACAGCTATAATTAATGGAACACCTAAAGGAGGAGACATAATAATACTTATTTTGTTAATTATTATTCTGATTATATGTTTTATATGTTCATAGAAGTTAAATGGTATCTCTAAAAGGAATTTCTTTAAACATTAATGGATTGAATAACCCATGTAAAAGGGCAAGTTTAATGAGATATATTAATTTGCACAGAGCCAACTTAATATTCCTTCAAGAAACACATCTCCTGAAAAAGGATATAGATAAATTAGCCACTAATAAATATACAGTCTTGGTTAGCTCAGAACACACACAGAAAAAAAGAGGAGTGGCTATCTTATGGAACAAAAATATGCCCATACCTAAAACTATTAAGTCTTATAAAGATGATAAAGGAATGTTTTGTATGGTTACAATACAGATTAATGGGAAAGTATATACATTAATCAATGTATATTGGATACCAGGAATTGGCACTAATACAGTGAAACACCATCTCAATAAGATTATATCATTTTCTATAGGAGATATTATTTTAGCAGGTGACTTTAATTGTATCCTACATGAAAAAGATACTACTACTACAGGAAAGAGGAAAATTACATCTAATGCAAAACATTTAAAGGATTTTATTAATTTATATCATTTGAATAATATTAATAATCAGATAGATTCTAAATCATTGCCATACACTTTTTTTTCTAACAGATATAAAACTTATTCAAGAATAGATAGAGTCTTTATTTCTAACCAAATGGTAACAGACTTAATTAATTCCAAAATCATTTCATGTCCTATATCAGATCATAATTCAATTGTCTTTGAATTCATGGTAAAGAGTACTTATAATGTCCAGATCAAAAGAATACCAGCATACTTAACTCAACTAAAGGACTATAAAGATTATATACTTACAGAGGTGCAACATTTCTTAGACTTAAACACTACACCTGATGTCTCCATTGTTTACATTTGGGATGCTTTAAAATCATATTTGTATGGACAAAGTATCAGATGGTATAATAATAAAAGGAAATCCTGGGACAAAGAATTACTAGATATTCAAAGCAAATTAGACTCATATAAACATAATAATCAAGAAAATATTATGGACAAAAAAGTCATTGAGGAAATAAATAAATTAAATGAGAAATACAAAGAAATTTTAACTCATAAAGTCAAAATAACATTAGAGAAATATAAGTTTTGTCTTACTCAATAAGTCCCAAATACTTACATAGACTTAAAAATAAAACAAAAGGCTGAATAAACAAAATCATATCAAAGAAATTTTCTCTCAGGAAAAGAAGAATGTTTCTAGTTTACCAGAAATATTAGATGAATTTAGAAATCACTTTCATAAAATTAATCACAATAATATTAACATGGATTCTAAAGATAAAATAAAGAAATTTATAACTACAAACATGAACAAAAAGCTTAATAAACAACAGACTAAATTAATAGATAAAGATATTTCATATACAGAGGTTATTACACAAATAAACAAACTTAAATCAAACAAAGCACCAGGTAATGATGGTATTATACCAGAGATTTATAAAATTCTTCCTAAAAGTACTTACTCATTAATACATAGGGTTTTTATTTCAGCTCAAAATGAGTTAACAACTCCCCCATCCTGGCAATACACATTTATTTCACCAATTTTAAAACCCAATAAAGACCCAACCAGATGCACTTCATATAGACCTATTTCATTACTTAATGTTGACTATAAAATGTTTATGAGCATTTTTGCTGACAGATTAAAGACAATCATTCCAGGTATAATAGATATAGATCAGACAGGCTTTATTATAAATAGAAATACTTTTGACAATATAAGAAGAACTTTAACGTTAATTGATTATGCAAACAGGAAAAAGAAAGACTTAACACTTATTAGTCTTGATATAAGTTCAGCATTTGACTCAGTAAGTTGGGACTACTTGTTTATCTTATTGAAGTGTACAAATTTCTCTGATGCATTTGTGAATCTAATTGAACATCTATATAAAGGAGCATTGGCTTACATTAAGATAGGACTCACAAAAAATACCCATATTAAAAGGTACAAAACAAGGGTGTCCACTCTCTCCACTATTATTTACTTTAATAATGGAGCCTTGGGCTAATTTGATTAGAAACAGCACTGATATAGTAGGATTTGATATAGATGAAAATACAATATCTAAAATTCAACTTTTTGCAGATGATGTTCTAATTACATCAGCAGGAACTAACTCTTCTATGCAGTCATTATTTGATAAAATGACAGATTTTAAAAATATCTCTGATTTGATATTTAATGAATAAAAAACTAAAATATTACCTATATACACACGAAAAAATGTCCTCACTAATGATTTTCACAAATATATACCCAACTCAGGTCAGATAACTTACTTAGGTATAATATTAACTAAAGATATTAAATCTATTATACATAATTATAGTAACTGTCTTCATAATATACAAAATAGTTTCAATAGTTGGAACAATATGTTTTTTACCATGGAAGAGAGACTCACAATTATTAAAATGATAATATTCCCTAAGATATTATATTTAATACAATCAATAATACTCCCACCTACAAAAATAATTATTAAGAAATTGAATTCACTAATGTTAAATTTCTTATGGGCACCTAATAGACCTAGGATTGCATTAAAGAAACATACTAATAGCTGGTCTCAAGGGGGCATTTCATTCCCAGACTTTAATTTATATACTATCTCTTCTATTATAAAAGTTATTACTTTGTTAATAGATCAGTCATATGTTGCAAAATGGAAGGATTATTGGGAACTAATTAGCATTTACTTCATGAAAATCTCCTTAATACATAAAAATACTTTTGTAAATAACCCCATGTTATGGTTATTGAAGGAATTTTGTACTTCATCTATTACACCAAAATATCTAGCTAGTTACCCATTAAATATTATTATTAGATATCGTGATTTTATATTTATGCATCCTAAGTATAAGGAATGGAATTTTATCCTATTCCCTATAATGTATACACAAGGTATTCTCTTATCAACTACCTCTGAAAGAATTCTTTTAGTCACAGAGAATGATTTAAAGTATTGGTATCAGTTGCTGTCTGACAACAAAGTAAAAAATTTAGACTTCTTAAAGCAAGAATTTGATTTGAGAGAAACATGTTGGTTAGAAATTCAGACTTTTAGACAACATCTTATTAATAAACTTGATTTCATGTCTTTAACAGTTAAAGAATCTGTCCCAATTCTGATTGATTACTTGATATTAAATTTACAACATAGGGTTTCTGATAAAGGTAAGCTCTCAAACATACATAAAATTATTAGAGAAGAAACTCATTACAGTTCAGATACTTATTGGAATTATTTTATTTCTATTAATGGTAAATCACCAAAACAACAAGATAAACAATATATACTGGAATCTGCTTATAAAACTACTTCTTCCATTAATTGGAGACTTTTTACTTGGACATTTTTACATAGATCTTTCTATACACCTTTAATGATGAATAAAATAAATAATAAAGACAACTTATGTAAGAGATGTAATGTAGAAATAAATGCTGATTGGGCACATATGTTTTATGACTGTATAAAATTGAAGGAATATTGGATGTTAATCAATGATTTTTTGCAGGCTCTTTTCACAGATAATTTCATTGGCTCTAAATCACTTATATTATTTAACACTCCTGTTCCTAAAAGTGTTAAAAAAGTTAAACTTCCCTTGTTATGGTCTATTCTAGCAGTGGCTAGAAAAATAATAACCAGAAACTGGATTTCAGATACTCCTCCTTCATTTAATGAATTTAAACATGTTATGACAGAAGTGTGTCATATGGAATTAATGGCAATAAAGTCAAGAACTACTAGAAAAACATCTTACTATACTATATGGGATACTTTACAAAACCTGTTAAAAAATCTTAGTTTCATTAGTAAGACATTACAGTTTAATCAATTGATTTGATTTGTAGTGGATGTCTCTGTAAATATTTTGGTTGTTTTATTAAATGTTATAACTATTTACATTTTAATTGCTTGTATAAGATTGTTATGATATTTATTTTGTATGTTAAAAACAATAAACTTGTTTAAAAAAAAAAGAAGAAGCTGAGACTTGAGATAGAAGGGAAGATAGTGGAACAGGTAAATAGCTTCAAGTATCTGGGAGGGGTGGTTGAGGAGAAGGGAAATCTGAATGAAGAGGTCAAAATTAGAATCAAAGGGGTTGCAGCCAATTGTCATAGAGTCTTAGTATATGACAGAAGAATGCCAAAGAAGCTTAAAAGTAAGGTGTGCAAGACAGTGGTGCAACCAGTACTACTGTATGGTCCAGATACCTGAGCAGTAAAGACAGAGCAGTTGAAGAAGCTAGAGGTGATGGAAATGAAGTGCCTGAGAATGGTAGTAGGATGGACACTGTGGGACAGATGAAGAAATGAGGGTATAAGAGCAGAAGTCATAGTACTTCCAATTGCAGAAAAGATCAAAGAGAACAGATTATGGTGGTTTGGACATGTGCAGAAAAGCAGATGACAATCTGGTGAAGAATATTTGGGGCAGACAAGAAGATGGTAAGAGGAAATGAGGATGTCCAGCAAAGAGGCGGATAGATTGTGTGAGAGAAGATCTGTGACAGTCTAGTCTGAGTGTCAAAGAAGACAGGAGTGTGACACTGAATCAAGAGAGATGATGACAGTTAACATGATACCCCCACCCCATGTAGAAGATAAGAATAAAAGAGGGCTGATGATGATTTTGATGCCTGGTTATGTACATAAAAGCATTGCACTTGATTATGGGCCTGATGAGGGCTGGGTACAATGGCACTATGACTTCCTTTGAATTTGATGACATGTATTTACTTATAAGATGAGGCACACAGAAGGATTTCTTCACTAACAAAGCTACCTGGTGGTCAAAATTTAGGTTACTATCTGTTATATCAAAAATAAAGAACAATCATCATGGCTCAAATAAAACCAAAACTTTTAATAAAAAATAAAACAACCAAGAATACAAAGTAATCACTTTCACAGTCCTCAGACATCTTCTTCAGACTTATTAAACAGTGCTACACCTGAACAAATTTAACAATCAAGGCAATCAATCAGCTGCTGTGAAATAGAATTTCCTAAGAAGGAGAGAAGCCAAGTATAAGCTGAAGAAGACTAATGTTGAAGTGGGTGTGCCTTCAGCACTGGTTTAAGAGAAACTCTTTCATTAATATCTGGGTGTTTATCTGCCTTTAAATAGATAATCCACTTCTGTTCTCTCATTTCTGTAAGATTCTTGAAGTTACCACCTCTTATATTTGGATTAAGAAACTCTAGAGCCATGAACTTAAATGTATGTCTCTGCCCCATATCAGAAACATGTCGTGCTAATACATTACCTAATTTATTATTCTTAATATTATTCATATGCTCTAAAATTCTTTCTTTAAAAAAGCCTGTTCATTTTACCTACATAAAATACAAAACACTCTATGCAAAAAAGCAAAATACATAAGATCCTGTGTTGTACAATCAGCACAAAAGGATGTCTCTATCACAAAACCTTGCATAGGATGCATAAAAGTGCACCCTGTATAGACAAACTTGCAAGTCTTACATCTCCTGCAGATAAAGGTACCTGAACGCTGGGATAATGGTGCATAGTCCTTCTTGGTATTCTTATAACAAAGTTCTCACTGAAGGGACATGCTATTTCTAAAAGTGAATTGTGGTTTATCACTTACAATCTGTTTAAGCTTGTTATCTACACATAAAATTGCCCAATTATTCTTTACTATATCACAAGCCGTGTTCACATTACTGGAATAAGTTAAAGTTAATCTAGCATCACTGCTGGTAGTATTTGTCGGTTTTATATCTATGAGATGTTTAGGAGCATTAGAAAAATATGGTCTCCCTATAGTCTGTATAAACAGTCTAATGTTTGGAAGACAGTCATCTAGGTCTTTCTCATCATAGTCCCTTTCAAGAAAAATTTTCTTTAACTCTAGCAGTTCTTGTTCCATAGCTAAATCATCATTCCTCAGAACTTGTCTCTTCACTACATCCATTCCTAGGTATATGGCAAGGGTGAATATTTATCTTATGCAACAATGAATTCTTCTTACATTTCTTTTTAAACACCCCAGTCCTAAAATTCCTAGTCAAATCCCATGTAACAGTCACATCTAGAAAATCAATAGACTCGCTGGAGTAAACATAACTAGATTTCAAAAAAGAGGTGGCGGAGTGCAAATACATAATAAACTCATGCAGCAATTCAGGTGACACATTCCATAAAATAAAAACATCATCCACAAACTGCTTATAGTAAACTATATGTTCACAAAAACAATTATTACGTAGCACACAGTTAAATTCCCATCATGCAAGTACTAGGTTGGCATAGGAATTGGCACAAGCTGTGCCTATAGCCACGCCAACCTTTTCCAAATAAAAGTCGTCATTAAAAATAAACACATTATTATCAAGAATCAACTCCAAAAGGGAACAAATCAACTCAATCGTATCACTGGAAAAATGTTGCTTCTCAATAAAATAGATCTAACATTGTCTATATCCCATTCATTAGGAATCACTGTAAACAGCGAGGCAACATAACGAATCGCAAAAAAACAGATGCTCATCTTTCCAGATAGTACGGGTTACAAAAAATAAATAATTCAAGAAGTTCTTCATATCCCTAAGGATAGTGTTCATGGTATCCACAACTGGGCGTAAACTTTTTCCACAAAGATAGATAGATGTTCCATAGCCCAACCCTGACTTGAAACAATGAGATGCATGGGGGGGTGGTGGCTATCTTAATGTACTTTAGTTAGCCCATACAAACAGAGTACAAGGGGATGTTCAACAGTAAAATATACTTAAATTCCTCAATGATCGCCTTTGTCCTGACCATATCAAACAAAAAGAAAGCTAATCTGTCAATAATACCAGAAACTTCTGGTCTAGTCAAAAAACAAACATTTTTGATTCACTCAATAACAAATAGATTTGTTTGAAATAGAGAGTCTTGTCTAAGGCCACAATACCGCCCCCTTTATCTTCTGGGCAGATTTCGACAGATGACATCTCCGTTAATTCATGTAGCACACATTGTTCACCAGGAGTTAAATTATGAAACAGTTTACCATGTTGTCCATTCAGTGCATACTGGATCTCCTTCTCACAAACTGATACAATAGTCTCTAAAACAGGATAAATATTAGGAACAAAAGTGCTAGGTTTTTGAAACACAATCACATCATTACTGCGTTCTGAGAACTGGCATCTCAAAGAAACATTCCTAGCAAGCAGTTTTAAATCAGTAACAACATCAGCTAAATTGGATTTCTGTGCAGGAATAAAGGATAAAACTTTATTCAACAGCTTACATTGATCTGAAAGTGTAACACTGTTTAATAGGTCTGAAGAGGCAGTCTGAGGACTGTGAAAGCACTTTCCTTGTATACTTGGTTGTTTTGTTTTATTTTTTATTAAAAGTTTTGGTTTTATTTGAGCCGTGGTGATTGTTCTTTCTTTTTGATATAATTTTAAGTACATTGCTGTTAGAATGGTCTTTACCAGCCTGTTGGACTTTTTTCTTCTTACTATCTATTTTTGTTCTTAGATCCCTCATTACTGGGTCTACTTTTAGTGGTGTAATTTGCAGAGATATCTGATTTACCAAAGGGCATGGTTACACATTTTTTAGCATTTATTCTCAGACCATAGTGATGGCACCTGTCATTTGTCATTTTCAGGCTTGTTTGTAGGATGTCAACATCATTTAGGGATTCAGTGATTGCTCCCAGCTTACAGCCATCAGCAAACTTGGAGAGCTATGTGACCTTAATACAGAGAAGTATATACCAAACAGGAGGGGTCCCAACACTGAGCTCTGTGGGAAACTGCTAGTGACAGGTTGCATATCAGAAGTGGATTCACCTATCAGGACAACATGTGTCCTGTCAATGAGCCAATTTGTTATCCCTCTGATGATGTAGGGGTTTATGCCTAACTCAGTAAATTTAGCTATGATCCCTGAGTGGGGGATTGTTTCCAAAGCTTTTGTCAGGTCTAGATAAGCAGTATGTACCATTTTACTGTCATTGATGACCCTGGTGACTTTCTTGAAGAAGTCCACCAGATTGAGCAGGCAAGACCTCCCTTTCTCAATGCCAGATTGGGTCAGTGTTTGGAGATTTCCTATGTCATTATTGATCAGGTCCTTAATAATTTTCTCCATGGCCTTGCAGATAAGACTGGTCAATCTTATGGGTCTGTAGTTCCCTGGGTCAGTTGATGGGCCCCCTTGTGCAGAGGGATGACTGTTGTAGTACTCCATTCCTCTGGGACAAAGCCTGTCCAGAGGCTGTGGTTAAACAGGATTTTTAGTGGCCCCGATAGATTTTGTTTTAAGCTACTTAAGAAACATTCTAGAATGTTGTCAGGACACATGGAAACTGTATTTCTGGCTGTAAAGAGTGCAGTAGGGTCCTGTTCCCTTGTAATGACCAGTATGGGGTGTCTGCAGGTATTTCTTTGGGTATGGTAGAAAGTGATATGGGGAGAAGTTTGAACTGAACTTGTCGACCAGAAGGCTTGCTATAGTTTCAGGCTGGGTGTAAGTGTTGCCATTCATGATTAACTCAGCACATTGCTGAGCATTTCCCCTCAGGTTATGAACATAAAGAAAAAAAGCCTTATAGTTATCTTACACCTGGGAGGCTTTCTTTGCCTTGTACTTTGCTTTGTTAGATTTGACCACCTCTCTAATTTGTTTGTTTAAACGGTTGACTGTTATTTTTCACTGTTTTGTCTGTTTTATCTTGGCTTTGGAGAGGAATTTTTTCCATACAATATGTTGAATAGTGTATTTATGCTAAGGATCCACAAGTGTGGTTTATTTTTGCCAGTAACCATAGGTTTGACCCAGACTGGTACTGCCTCCACTATGTAGCTATGAATGCGGTTGTACAGTGATTTTCTGTACAGCTCAGAGTAGGACTCAGTGTCATCTGGGTTCACACAGGCTTTTAAGTTTAAAAAGTTGTCACTTAGTTTGAGGTAACTGGCCTTAGCAAAGTTCCACATTGTGTGTGTGTGTGTATTCTTTCAAGCTGTCTAATACACAGAAAAGTATACTACATAACCAACATACTAGTGGCAACCCAACCAGAGCCTAGGGCCCACTGGCTGGGTGGTGGAGGGGGGGTTGCTGGCTGGGGGGGCTGCCATAACATTTAATTTTAAATAAAAAAAAATTACATTACTTTTCCTCTTTAAGGGCATCTGTCCATGTGATTTCTTCCTTATGAGCAAACTCTGCATCTGTGTGTGCAACTTTAAATATGGAAAACTTGCTTGCTATCATGAGAGAGACAATGAATAAGCCATTCCTTCCTAGAACTTGCCAGAGTGTGTGTGAAATACCCTAGTTAGAGATGGGAGGTTAGTTAACTTCCTGAGGCTCAAACCCTGTACTTTGATTACACACAATAAGAGCCTAATTCCTCTACACCTACTATCACACTGCTTAAGGAATGGGAGTGTCACTGCATTTTCAAGGAATTGTGAATTTCAGTGCATTTTCAGGGAATTGTGAGTTTCAAGGGAAAAGAAGTTTACTGTTGTTCATGCTAAGTCTGTTTTCAATGTGCAACTGTTTTGTTTCAATGTGCAAACAGTGTGCTACAAGTGTTTGTGCTACAGAATTTGAAAGCAGCAGTGTTAGGAGCACAACAGGTAGCATATGCCTTTAGTGCAGAAGGCCATGGGTTTTGCTCCCATATTATGTAGATGTATTGCTAACACTGCGGTGCACTTTAAGTGGGAATGGGGGTGTTGTACTCCTTTGGATGAGATATCTAGTAACTATGAACCTGTTGTCAGCTTGCCAGCCTTTCATAGTGCGACATTACCAACTTGACATTTTTTAATGTAACATAGGTAAATTATTATTCAAGGGCAGCAGGTAGTGAAACACTAAAATTTAAAATTGTTTGCCAGCGGCAACCTCTTCGTTATTTACAGACCACTTCAATATGATATTATTCAGATTACTTTTACTTCTGCAGAGATGGTGCATATTGAGTGATATTGGGGGATTATAATGACAGAAGTTTGAGTGCCCATTTATGGCTGAAATGTTCTGAAATGGGTAATTTTGTCATTATTGATTTATGCATTTTGTTTCATTGTTTACTGGAAAAATGTTCAAAACTACAAATTTAAAACACATTCTAACAACTGGTGCTGTATTATACAAGGAATATAATTTAATACAATCTGCAAGGTGAGCGAAAGAGCACATGCATGTATGCATTGTCCTGAAAATGTGTGCAAGGGGCCTATGGTTTAAAAACAGCTGAAACGTAAACAATCTGCCACAGGCCAGATGTATTTTCTTTGAATGTGGGTTTCAATGAATGCAAGTTTCAAGGGCAGAGAAGATTACTGTTCATGCTAAATCTGTTTTCATTCCATCCAACCCCTTTTTCCACATGGGGTTGGGGTGTCACCTCACCATTGGCAATCATCTAGAGCCATTCCTCTTAACTGTCTAAATTATCACAGAATGTCCAGATTTTTTGCCTCATATTTTGGGTCTATTACTTTCTAGATTTTTGTGGCAAATAAGTAAGGACTGAATTCACTAAATAATGACAGGCATTTGAGTTTCAGATGTCATATCCTGTAGAAAATGCATAGGAACACATGACATTTCACTCTTGCAACTTCTACATTTATAAGAGCAGTATTTAAAATTCATCCCTATTTTGGGGCTTCATCCCCTCATTATTTTTGTCTTTATCCAGATTTTGTGTGCTAAGCGGTTGAGAGCTATGTCTAGAGCCAAGCTTTACTCCACCAGGTGGGCTAGCTCAACTGCAGTATTTCTTCCACACTACACACTCACACCTATGGCCAGTTTAGAGTGTTCAATCCATCTACTGCATGTGGGAGGAAACCAGAGCA
Organism: Protopterus annectens; assembly: GCF_019279795.1. Taxonomy (NCBI): domain Eukaryota; kingdom Metazoa; phylum Chordata; order Ceratodontiformes; family Protopteridae; genus Protopterus; species Protopterus annectens. The sequence continues at coordinate 1,581,069,039 of NC_056726.1, read as the reverse complement.
CCCAGAGTGTGAACACAGGGAGGATATGCAGACTCCACATAGAAGGCACCCCAGCAGAGAATCAAACCAGGAAACTTCTTGCTGTGAGGTGACAATGCTATTGGCTGTACCACTGTTCCACTGTACTGCTTTTTTTAGCAAATGGTTATCAGTGTTTGTGCTATAAATTTTGAGATAAAAGTTTTAAATTAAATCCAAATATCTGTAATAATTGTAGAAGTAAAGAAGAAAATAGTATGCACCTGACAGGTATAAACAGTGTTTATGGTACCTGGTGAGAAATATCCAAGTGTTTCTTATGCTTAGTCAAACACTCTGCTTGTGCTGTGCTGATGAGGTCATAACAAGGCCGAAATATGCATATCCACACCTAGTGGGGTTTGGCTTTATTGGCCTGAAATTGTCCATTACAATGACAAAACAAGTCATGGGCATTCAGAATTGCCAATTAGCTGAAACACCTGATGTTCATAAGGGTCATTTGCATATATCCCATGTGCCTCTTATACAAGAAATTTGGGAGGTCACTCAGTGGAAGTTCTAGCTTTGTTGGAGTTTTCATTTTGTTTTTACTGACTGTTTTTCAGGGACCTTCTCACTTATTGTTTTAGTTTGTTGTTTGGGATATTTTTGTAGTGACCCTAATGATAATGGACATCAGCTGGGTATAACAGTCCTGTGTTTCTTATGCTTAGTCAAACACTCTCCTTGTGCTGTGCTGACAAGGTCATATCAAGGCCAGAATATGCATATCCACACCTAGTGGGCTTTAGCTTTATTGGCCTGAAATTGTCCATTAAAACAATGAAACAAGTCATGGACATTCAGAATTGCCAATTAGCTGAAACACCTGATGTTCATAAGGGTCATTTGCATATATCCCATGTGCCTCTTATACAAGAGGTTTGGGAGGTCACTCAGTGGAAGTTCTAGCTTTGCTGAAGTTTTCATTTTGTTTTTACTGACTGTTTTTTCAGTGACCTTCTCACTTATTGTTTAAGTAATGGAACATTGGAATGGCTGGGGGGGGCTGCTGCCAGGGGGGGGTGCTACTGGGTGGGACCGGATCAATTACCCTAACAAAGGCCCTATTTGACCATGATCCAGCTCTGGTGGCAACAATAATTTAAAGAAAAAGGACACGTATTTTACATCTCCATTTTTCATGAAACAAAAATAAATGACCTTGTGTGGTAGAATTTTGCAATACATTTTACTAAAGTCTGCATATTTTGCAGTGTCTCCCTGATAATGTACTTATATTTGTGTATAATGTTTGTCACTCTGCATTGTTTAATTGTGTTTCTGAACAGTATCCCACATCCCCAGTGGAAACAGGAAAAACTATATGCTATTTAAACTTTATGCTAATTAGATATCCAGATTTTTTAATGGATGCCCTTACTTTTCAACGGCCCTTTTCCCAGTTTTCAGTGTCTGCAGGTTATGAGGTATGCCCTCTGGTAGGAGGCAAATCAGCTTTTAAAAGTTGTTAGATACTTCATTCTGCCCCACGTTTCTTTATCAGTGTGGCAGAGTGAAGTTCTAATAGCATGTATTATGCAAATGACACATGGTCTAGAGATAAAACTAACCAAAACTGGGCTTCTTTGCAGGAGCACAGAGCTTCCTCTTTCAGCCAAAGAGTAATAAACTGAGGTATTTTTGCTTGTTATAGGGATAGATTTTATGTTGTGCCTGTTATACTAATTCTAGGCACAACTAATTTGGAGCATGCCCCAAAGCAAACTCAAGACTCTAGAATACACACACACACACACACACACACACACACACATATATATATATATATATATATATATATATATATATATATATATATATATATATATATGTGGATCTAGTTAAATTAGTTGACATTCTATCCGAGTACTACCTCGCACTTAGTTCTGCACAGCTTTGGGTGTGTCGACAGTGACTGGCACGCAAAATGGATGTAGATAGCTAAGAAGAGTGGCAGTCATGCTAATGTGCATGTCTTGTCATGGATACATTACTGGTGTAACTGTCAGTGAAATAAAAACATCTTAGATGTAGATCTTAGAACAATTTAATGTCCCAATAAATATGTTGAAATCATTCGCAATTCCCCATGTTAACGCCAAAAACTATGAGCTGTTACTGGCTTGTTAACATTAGCAGGAGCTGGGTACCCGGAATAATTGCAGCTAGGTTCACATTAAGGTTAACATGATTTTGAAAGTATACTGCAGTGCTGAATGGCATGCTGTTTTACATAAATTTCTTAATTTCTTTCCTTTCTTTTTGTCTGTAAATAAACAGAGTCTTCTTTAAGTTACGCGGGTTTTGTATTTTGTATTTTTTTCTTCTATGTCCATAAATAAACATTGCTTTGGTTTCGGCACAACACAGTTTGAACAGATGCTCAATATTAATTACATTGGTTAAGGTGCACAAATGAATATTCATGCAGCTGCTGCCTCCGTCGGGCTGAAGGCGTGTTTGGGGCGGGATTTGTTACTGCGCATCCTGTGAGGTACTACTCTGATAGGATACCAATTAGTTGAATACTACTTAAGTCAACACACATAATGATAAAATGAAATTGATTGACATTATGCATATCGACATGCTACCAAGCTTGCAATTGAGAATTAATCTCAGAGAATGCAAAACGTAAAAAAAAGCATAATTTTTGCGCCCTCTATACTCCCTGATAATTATATATTCTAACTCTGAAATTGCACAACCCCTAGGGAAAAGGGTATATTCCCCCTGCCAGGGGATTGTCAGTCTCACACACCTGTTGACCATCTGTTTAATTGACCAAACTGTATCGATTAAACAGATATCAACCAAAGTATCATTCAACAAATTAGATGGACTCATATATACATATGCGTGTGTGTGTGTGTGTGTGTGTGTGTGTGTGTGTGTGTGTGTGTGTGTGTGTGTGTGTGTGTGTATATATATATATATATATATATATATATATATATTTATATTTATATATTAGTAGTAGGTTGCTGGGAGCACAGTCTTCTTTGTGAGGGTGTGCAGGGGACTTGCCTACCTGCAAAAACAGTGTGTGCTTGTGTGTGTGCTTGTGTCTGTACCTCCTTGCATGTGTGCACATATGCACATGTGTATGCATGTGTGTCTGTATGTGTGGGTGGGGTATCTGTGCTTGTTTTAAATCCATGACATTCATAATAGTGTAAAATGTTCCTATAATTAGCTTATTTGGCTTTTCTTTGTATTATGTATTTTTTAGTAGCTCTATATATTGACTAATCACACTTTTCTTTAATTCTTGTATTACTCACTGTATTGCTAAATTTTGTAATGGAGCTTTTCTCCTCAGGTCTCTGCTGAAAAAGGCATCTTGCCCAGTCAGACTAACCCGGTTAACAAATGTCCAAATAAATAAATAAATATTTTTAAAATAGTTTTCGATGTGTTTATTTTTTATTGTCTTGGGGGTTTTGATCAGTTGGAAACAATGTAGCGGGTCTTCCATATACTCGCCACCCATGAGAAAGAATGAACCCACCTTGAATGCACAATGCTAGCCTGTCCATGAAAACTCTGAATAGGTGGGAAGGCAACATACATCACTGGTAAGTGTTACACACGCTTTGAAAGTATTTGACTTAAAGCCAAAAGTACAATCATAGCTACATGGAATGTCTGGCATGCAACAGTATCTGTGGAGCTCCTAACCATTGTAACACCTACCAGAAGACATTCTGAGGTTTGCAGTTATATACTTCTCCAGATCTACAAAAAGGATTCCATACCAGTAAACTCAACAACACCATGCTTTATCTGAAACCATCATCTTTTGCTTTGGGCTTAACTTGTTTATTTATTTACATTTTGTTTTTATTTATTTATTTTTCTTTAATTTATATTTTATTTTTACCTCTGATTTGTACTGTTTGTTAGTAGAAAAAGATATATTGTAGACAGGCACATTCTAGGGCGGCCACGGTGGTGCAGCGGTTAGCGTTGTCGCCTCACAGCAAGAGGTTCTCCGGTTTAATCCGCGGCTGAGGTGCCTTCTGTGCAGAGTCTGCATGTCCTCCCTGTGGTCGCATGGGTTTTCTCTGGGTGCTCCGGTTTCCTCTCACATCCCAAAGACATGCTGTAGGTGGATTGGACACACTAAATTGGCCCTAGGCATGAGTGTGAGCATGTGTGTGCCTTCTGTGGAAGGTTGGGCATCGGGCTGGCAACTCAACACTGTAAAACTCCACTGCCAATCATGAGCGGACAGTGATCCGCTGTGGCGACCCCTAACACAGGAGAAAGTAAAAAGCCAAAAGAAGAAGTAGACAGGTGCATTCTAGCCCTCCCAAGGTGCCTAACTATTTAAAATGGGAGCTGCAATTGCAAGTGGTCATAAGCAGAAGTTATCACATGTGATAGCCTTCTAGACTCTTAGTGTGATGTGTGTAAATGGTGTAGTAAGTCAGAATAATTAATTTATGAAGTACTTCCATTTGACAAGCTTAGCACATTGTACTTCATTTAACAATGAATGGTCTGTATATCATTTATAGGAGTTTTGTTATACAGTTTGACTTAATTTAGTAGTTGTTCTAATTTCTGTAAATTTGCTGACTATTTATTTGAATATTTTTGTGTCTTCTACTGTTTGTAACTGAGAATGGATTCAATAGAGTGTCCTGTTATTGAATGTTGAAGCAAAAGTATTTTGCTGAATATATTAAATGATGTGTATATATTAATGTAATACATGATAACACTGGAGATGTGTGTTCCTTATGTCAAAAGTTGGATTATTAATACTCAATCTAGACTTGCTGAGGATGATTCTACCCATGCAATCTGCATAGCCCAGAAAACATTTTTTTCCATATATTAATGACTGGGCTCATAAGATAAAGCATATTAGGCAATATCAAGCAGAACACATTACGAAAATAAGTGTTTTGTGCTAGTAAAGATCATTCAACTCCATTTAATGGTGATACTACAAATTAGACGTTTGCAATTCAGTATATCTGTGGCTTCATTGTACGCAGGAGAAAGTAAAAAAAAAAGAAAGAAAAGGAGAAGGTCATAACAAATAACTAGGAAGAAAAAAATTGACTAATGTACATAATGCTATGCAAAAATATACTAAACAAAAGGGCACTGATTTGATACAACACCCAGAATGCAGGGAATAATATCATTCAGTCACAAAACATTCAGTCTACAGAAAATGAAATCATTGTTCCAAAACAGAAGGTAGAAAGAAGAGACAAGAGGTGACATAAAAGGATTTATTTAATTATTTAGTTAGTTAGTTAATTTGTCTTTGTTGATTGGAAAAGTCATACTGTACAGAATCCATTTTCAGTGGAGACCCAGGGAGAAAAGCTCCATTACATTACAAGTGAATTTCAGACAGTTTTCAGAAAAACAATAGTCACATTTCTCATAAAAGCTAGTATAGTTACAAGACAGGTATATACAGTAAACTATCAATATGTATAAGTCTATACAATTCTGGTAGCCCTAAATTCTTGCAAGACGTAAATGACAATACTGTAGAAGGGAATACATTGTTGTAAAGAAGTTTATTGTTCTTGCATTTCAGCACAGAAAGGTTATCAAAGAATGCAAGAGATATAATGAAGAATATAGCCGAGAAGCATGTTATAAGATTACGTAGGAGAAAATATTAGTATTGTATAGCAGGCTAGTGGTGATAGCACATGAGTGAGAATCAATTAAGGACTCATTCATAAGATAGAAGAGGTCACTTAAGGTTAATCCTTTGTTAACTGAGGGGTGGAGCTAGGAACTAAACCTTCTATTTAAGGGGTAAAATAAAACATTTCAGAGCTTTACCAGAAAGGCTCATCCAGACTCTGCTACACTTTGTTGTGAAGGAAAGGTTAGTTTGCTTTTATTTTTTGTATTTTTGTATTACTTTATTGCCTTTCTATATTTTGAATACTGTGGTTTGTTTTCTTTACCTTGTGTTTTACTTGCATTCTGCTTTAACAGCATATTAAAACTTCAAAAGAGACCACAGCTCTCTCTTCTGAGTCAGGCAGAAATTAGAACTGAGTCAGGCAGAAATTAGAACTGATCAATTAAGGACTCATTCATAAGATAGAAGAGGTCACTTAAGGTTAATCATTTGTTAACTGAGAGGGTGGAGCTAGGAACTAACCCTTCTATTTAAGGGGTAAAATAAAACATTTCAGAGCTTTACCAGAAAGGCTCATCCAGACTCTGCTACACTTTGCTGTGAAGGAAAGGTTAGTTTGCTTTTATTTTTTGTATTTTGTATTACTTTATTGCCTTTCTATATTTTGAATACTGTGGTTTGTTTTCTTTACCTTGTGTTTTACTTGCATTCTGCTTTAACAGCATATTAAAACTTCAAAAGAGACCACAGCTCTCTCTCTTCTGAGTCAGGCAGAAATTAGAACTGAGTCAGGCAGAAATTAGAACTGATCAATTAAGGACTCATTTATAAGATAGAAGAGGTCACTTAAGGTTAATCATTTGTTAACTGAGGGGGTGGAGCTAGGAACTAAAACTTCTATTTAAGGGGTAAAATAAAACATTTCAGAGCTTTACCAGAAAGGCTCATCCAGACTCTGCTACACTTTGCTGTGAAGGAAAGGTTAGTTTGCTTTTATTGTTTGTAATTTTGTATTACTCTATTGCCTTTCTATATTTTGAATACTGTGGTTTGTTTTCTTTGCCTTGTGTTTTACTTGCATTCTGCTTTAACAGCATATTAAAACTTCAAAAGAGACCACAACTCTCTCTCTCTTCTGAGTTAGGCAGAATTGTTTTCTCGCCCTCCCACCCAGTTACAGTTGTTTTGTTAAATACCACTGTCTTTCTAGTTGCCTGCCTCTTATGTTAATCTGACCATATATCTCATTTCCTATCTACTTTCACTGGCTTGTGTGAGTAATTACAAAATCATCATTTTTGAAATCCCTCCCCTTCAACTATTTAAATTTATTGGCCATCCTACTGTATTCCATAGTACCAGAATACAAAAGTGACCATCCCTTTCAATCCATCTTGCTGTTTTAAAAATAGTAACTCTCCACTAAACCTTAACTTTTTAAACAGGTAAAACTTAAGTTGCCTACTTTCACATCTAACTTCTCTAGTGCACACTGCAGTGTGCATTTTTTTTCATCTTACCTTTAAGCATCCCTGTGACTAGCACTTTCTCTAATACCTGCTGGAAAGCACTAGGAATCCTTAAACTGATACAATCACTCAACTCTTCTTGTTAATAAGGAGAAATTAATAGTAGGCACTAAACAGCCTATAATTGCAAAGTACCTTGCTAAGGTAAGGGAAAACAGCTCCTGTACTTTATACAAAAAAAAAAAAAAAGTACCAAACCAGGCATGTCCATGGGTCAGCTTCCGGTGATTTCTCCTGTCCACCTGGTGAATCTGGGCATACTGGGGCAATGCAGCAATTGCCTCATGTATACAGACAACCCTCTCCTCCTACCACCCAACACTACAACCTGTGAGAGATGCACTTACATAGCCAAAATGGAAGCAAAGCTCTCTCCACCCAAGATTGTGCTAGACAGTCAAGCAGAGAAGGTTAACACCCACACTACACTCAAGCAACACATAGCCCTTCTAAACCCACACCACCAACACCCACATATAGCAACACTAAATCCACATATGCAGAGGCCCGTAACTGTAACCTTCCCAAGCAACAAGGACCTCCGAAGCTGAAACGCAAACAAACACCGATCACAACCAAAGTGTCACATAGTTCACAACACCAGTGTGCCACCCGGCAAAAGCCCCTAAGGCAAGACAATGTACCTAACACTTTAGTCATAGGTGACTCTATAGTCTGGCACACGGATGTCCCTCTCACCAGGTTGAACAAGGAGAAAATTACAGTCAGCTGCCTGTCGGGTGCCAGGATCTGCCACATACCACATGCACGCAAGTCACTCCACAACAAGTACAAATATGACTCTGTCATTGTCCATGTTGGAGTGAATGACTTGAGACGTACCTCCCTGGACTACATGAAAAGAGACATGGAAGAGCTCTAGAATCATATGGCCCAGGCAGGTATGACCTTAGCCCTGAGTAGCATCCTGCCTTCACCAAGAATGATACCACAATATAAGGACAAAATGATTGACTTCAACAATTGGCTAAGCTTCTGGTGTCATTCAAAGGGGATCCAGTATCTGTCTGCCTGGGACGACATGATTGACAGACCACGATGCTTTGCCAGAGATGGTCTGCACCTGTCACACCTGGGATTCAGGTTACTGGCTAAGGCTCTTGTCACTCCTATAGTGTCTTTTTTAGGCAAAGTTCAAAGGACAAAACCACCACCATAACAGGTACAAGCATGCAAAATCTGAAGGTAATGCTACTCAACGCTAGAAGTCTAAACCTCAAAATGCACTCTCTCGAGGCACTCCTAAAAATGGAGAACATTGATACCTGTGCAGTAACTGAGACCTGGTTCAAGGCTCCAGAGGGCACCCCTGCAATACCAGGCTACAACTCTTACCACACATTTTGGCCACCAAACCAGGACCGAAACACTAAAGGTGGAGGAGTGTCAATATTCACCAAGGATATTCACACCACCAGGCTAGTTGCCCAACACAATGTGTCTGAAATTCTCCAGGTGCAACTAACACTAGGTAAGACTGCAATCCAAATTGTAGCTTGCTACAGTTCCCCCATCATACCCCAAGATTCTCACTGCACCTTTCTAAACATACTGGAAAATATTAAGATAGAACCAAACACCCTAATACTGGGTGATTTAAATTACCCTGCCATTAACTGGGAAAACTACTCATGTACCAACACCTTTGCCCAATGGTTCTTGGAATTCATAAATTCCAACGCCCTGGATCAACTAATCCATAGTCCCACCAGGGGCTCCAATATCCTAGACCTGATCATTACCAACATGGGAAATCAATGCTCCACACCTATGGTCACCCCCTCGTTAGTCAGGTCTGACCATAAGCTAATCTCCCTTAGCATCCACATCCCACCCCCACCCCCCAATAAGGAAACCTCCATAAAAAACTTCTCCAAAGCCATCTTCATGCTACTCAAGTCAGAAGTGACAAACTTTATGACACCCATGCAGACGGGAACTGAAAGTTCAACTGCTGAATCCTACACTAAGGCACTGTATGAGCACATCCACTCATGCATGAATCGTGCCATCCCAAATAGAACCAAGATGCTCTCATCCAAAAAAGGAAGCCAATCTGGTGGTCCCCTGCCATAAACAAACTTTACAACAAAAGAAAGAAACTGTTGCAGAAAAGAGGAAAATCCCAGGATGCAAAAAACTCCCTTAGCAGCCTCAGTAAGAAACTGAGATCCCTCATAAAACCCTCCAAAGCTAGTTACGAAAATAAAATTGCCAAAGATTCCAAAGACAACCACAAGGCATTCTAACTATGACAAGAATCTAAATGGCAATGCTCAGATCTGCTCTGACCTAAAGCAGAATGGCATTAAATATACTGATCCCAAGGATATCCTGGCAGATCGATTCAGTGCCAATTTCACCCCCCTCTCACCCCCTAAATGGCCCATCTCAATACCGGAAGATTGCCAAATTCCAGTAATAATGGCCACACAAGTAAAAAATGCACTCTCCAAAGCTAAGAATACAGCATCCATGGGACCAGATGACATCCCAGGCTGTGTACTACATGAACTACAATATGAACTGGCACCTCACCTAAGTGTCATGCTTAATCATAGCCTCACCTCAGGTTTCATGCCCACTGAGTGGCACAGAGCTACAGTTATCCCACTCCACAAGGAGAGATCCACCTTGGATCCCAGAAACTAATGTCCCATCAGTCTCACAAGCCTTATCTGCAAGGCCATGGAGCATATTATCATGGAACTTATAAACAAAGACATTGGCAACCTTCAAACACTGGACCCCACCCAGTTTGGGTTCGTGAAGGGCCAATCTTGTCTCCTGAACCTGATTGACTTCTTTGAATTAGTCTCCAGAGCCATGGACAAGGGTAAGGTGGTTCACACAGCCTGTCTGGACCTCGCCAAGGCCTTTGGCACCATCCCCCACGCTGGAATCATAGATAAACTTACTAAGCTGGCATTAATCCCTACATCACTCAATGGGTTGCTAACTGGCTTACTGATAGAACCCATACTGTAATTCTGAGTTGGACATGGCTTTGTAAGTCAGGCAGAGATCCCCTATGAGTAAGCGATATGCCACTGAGTACAGCTGGAGTTTTTTCAGTCGGGCTGCATAGGACATATGTTTGAGACCAGTATCCCTCTTGATGAGGTACTTTTGTGGTCTTTCCAGCTGTTGGAAGTGTCTTGTGAGGTACATCCCAAATGAAGCATTGTACTCTATGATGGGTCTAATGAGTGACGAGTAGAGGGGCACTATAACCTCTTTATTTCTAGATGCAAACCCTTTAGTAATTAGATGGGCCACGCAGATATATTTCCTAATTACATTGGCAATATGATTGTCAAAGGAGAGATTACTATCTACCTGGGTCCCCAGATCTCTTATTACCCCTTCTGTATTAAGGGGGCTGCCACCTGTATGGTGATTCATGGGTGTTTTGTTTTTCCCAAATGGGATGACTATGCATTTTTTGGCATTTAGCTTGAGGCCATGACTTTGACACCAGGTGTCCGTCTCAGTAAGGCCCTTTTGGAGGATGTCCGTGTCAGCTGAAGAGTCAGTTATGGCTCCCAGTTTGCAGTCATCGGCGAACTTGGTTAGCCATAGTCTTCCTGTGTTTGCCTGTACTTCTGAGAATTATATGCCGAACAGTAGGGGTCCCAGGACCAAGCCTTGTGGGACACCACTTGTGACTGGTTTAGAGTTGGACCTGGAGCCCACTATTCTTACAGTGTGAGTTCTGTCTGTAAGCCAGTTGGCAACCCATCTCATGACGTAGGGGTTTATGTTCAGGCTCGGTGAATTTTTCTGTATTACCCGACTGGGGAATGGTGTCTAAAGCCTTGGCGAGGTCAAGGTAGGCTGTGTGAACCACCTTTCCCTCATCTATGGCCTTGGTGACTGTCTCGAAGAAGTCAACCAGGTTTAGTAGGCATGATCTGCCCTTAACAAAGCCAAACTGGGTCGGGTCATGTGTTTGGAGATTCCCAATGTCTTTGTTAATGAGTTCCATGATGATGCGCTCCATAGCCTTGCAGACCAGGCTAGTCAGGCTTATGGGGAGATAGTTACCAGGGTCAGTTGTGGCCCCTCCTTTGTTGAGAGGAATAACCATTGCTGTGCGCCTTTCTATGGGCATGTAGTCTGTGGAGACGCTGAGGTTGAACAGCGTGTTTAGGTGGGGGGTTAGTTCGTTCTGTAGTTCGTGCAAGACGCAGCCTGGGACACCATCTGGTCCCATTGACGCTGTGTTTTTGGCTTTTGAAAGGGCTGTTTTTACCTGTGCGTCTGTGATTTTTGGGACACTACACTTTTCTGGTATTGTTGTGGGCCCTTTTGGAGGTGAGAGGGGGGTGAAGTTTGCACTGAAATTATCTGCCAGGATGTTGACAATATCAGTATGTTCAGTATATTTTGTGTTATCTTGCACTAGTTCAGTGCATATCTGCAAGTTGCCACTTAGATTCTTAGCATAGCTAAAGAAGGCTTTGTGGTTATCTTTTGAATCCTTGGCTATTTTTCTTTTGAAGTTAGCCTTGAATTTTTTTCATGAGGGACCTCAGTTTCTTACTGATACTGATCAGGGATGTCTTTCCTTCTTGGGATTTGCTTTTTTCTGAACTAGTTTCCTCCTTCTATTGTATAGCCTGTTTATTGCAGGGGTCCACCAAACTGGTTTCCTTCTCTTAGAGGAGTGAGTCTTGGTTTTGCTAGGGATGGCATGATCCATGCATCCTTGTAGGTGCTCATAGAGTGCATTTGTAAAGGTTTCTGCATCTTGGGCAGCGTTATCCTTTAGCGTGGGGGCTGTGAAACTTACCACCTCTGTCTTAAGTAAGGTGAAGTTTGCTTTAGAAAAGTTTTTTACTGTGGTTTTCTTAGTTGGGGGTGGTGGTGGGGTGTGGACATCCAGAGTGATTAGTTTATGGTCTGATCTAACCAGTGACAGGTTCACCTCCAGTGTGGAACACCTGTTGCCCATGTTGGTGATGACCAGGTTCAATATGTTTTCACCTCTGGTAGGGGAGTTTACCAGCTGATCCAGGACATTTGAGTTGATGAATTCCAGGAAGCGCTGGACCTAGGAATTTGTACTTGAGTAGTTTTCCCAGTGAATGGTAGGGTAATTGAAATCACCCAATATCAAGGTGTTTGGTAGGACCTTCATGTTTTCCAGTGTCTCCAGAAAGGTGGAGTGGTGGTCCTGGGTCATGGAGGGTGATCTGTAGCAGGCCACAATTTGCATTGCAGATTTGCCCGATGTTAGTTGTACATGGATGATCTCAGAAGTATCATGCTGCACCACTAACCTGGAGGTGTAAGTATCCTTGATGAATATGGATACACCCCCTCCTTTTGTGTTTTGGTCCGTGTTCTGTGGCCAAAATGTGTGGTATTAGTTGTAGCCAGGTAGTGCTGGGGTGTTCTCTGGAGCCTTGAACCAGGTTTCAGTTACTGCACAGATGTCGACATTCTCCATACTGAGGAGTGCTTCGAGCGCTTGCATTTTGAGATTTAAACTCCTGGCATTGAGTAGCATAACCCTCAGTTTTTTGTTAATTGTGCTGTTTACGGAGGTGGGTTTGACTTTTGAGCCTTGCCTAAAAAAGGCACTATGGGGGCAGCAAGAGCCTTGGCCAGTATTCGATAGCCTAGGGGTGACAGGTGCAAGCCATCGCTTGTGAAGCAACGTGGCTTGTAGAGCATGTCATCCCAGGCTGACAGACACTGAATCCCCTTTGAAAGACACCAGAAGCTTAGCCAATTGTTGAAACTGATAATTTTTTCTTTATACTGTGGTATCATTCTTGGTGAGGGCAGGATACTACTCAGGGTCAGGGTCATACCAGCCTGGGCTACATGATCAGAGAGCTCTTCCATGTCTCTTTTCATGTAGTCATAGTCGGAGCGTGTAGCAACACTACGGCAAATACAGTTCAAATAAATTCAATTAAATTGACAAATGACTTAAAAACAAGTACAGAAGGCACTTTTGGCTGTATAATATATATATATATATATATATATATATATATATATATATATATATATATATATATATATATATATATACCCACACATATATATATAAAAGAGTAGGGCTCACTCAGTTGCCATAATGGTTAAGGTCTTTGCCTCCCTAGCACAAGGTACAAGGTTTGATCCTGTCCTCCAGCCAATACCGGTTTGGAGTTTGCACATTGCCCTTTGTCTCTGTGCATGTTCTCACCTCCCAAAAACATTATGGGTGTTTCCACTTCAAACTCGCCCAAGAATGGAGTTGCAGGCAATAGCACAGACTCTATAAACAATGCTCACTGAGGGAAGAATTGTACAGACCAACAGCTTTAGGCATCAACTGCGGTGCACAGTGTCCTCTAGATAGCAGAACATGTATCACAGCCTGAACTCTGTGTCTAGTCTAATCACTCGATAGTGTAAAAACTGGGTCTAGGTGATTTGGTGTCATTGACTAATGTCACCCAAAAATGGGCATGTGTTGGTTGAGGACCAGACCAATGCAGGAGATCCATGCTAATGGTGGGAGCTGTCTGTGTGTACCTATTGGCCAGTGTGTACACACAAAGCCCAAGATTCCTAATAAAAGCTGTCCAGTAGCCCATTTTGTGTTACGTGGGGTAGCTCTGTTAAGCAAAAGCTGGGTGTAAAAGTGATCAACCTGTCAAACATGACCTAAGAGTTGCTGCACGCAATATAACTCCACTGGCATAACACACCATGGAAGTGGATGACATGGCAGTAAAAATGAGGATGCCAGATATCTTATCCAGGAGACAAGATGGAAAGGTGTTGTAGCAAAGGCAATTAACTTGGGATCCAGAGTCTACTACTCAAGAGGAGACAAAGTACCAATAGTGTGAAAATTCTGGTGAGACAGGTTTCAGAAGACAGTGAGGGATGTCATCAGAATTAATGACAGACTCATGGCAATCAGAATCCAGAGTAAGGCTAGGGCTGTTCCCATAATCACTGTTTTCCATCCTCTACAACCTTGCTGTTGGGCATAGGCTACGATTATGAGTAATGTCCTTTCCTTGCTTGCAAGCTCTTATGGTGAGTCAACCCTACCTCATTTTCCATAGGGATAGGATTTCTTTGAGATCTAATACTTCTTTTATTCCTAAAGTGGTATTAGGGTTTACTTTAAGCTAAACTATTAATCTGTTCCCTTTCTTTCCTGAACCTAAATATGATAGAGAAAGGATGCTCCATACATTGGATGTCCACAGACAACTCAGGTACTATCTTGACAGAACTAAATTGTTTATATCTTCAAATCAATTGTTAATTTCTTGTGAAGGTAAGAAGAAGGGACAACCTCTGTCAAACCAGACTATTTTTAAATGTCTGTCTAAGGCTATTATCATTTGTTATAGTCACCATGACGAATCTATTTCTGGCAGAGTCAAGGCCCACTGTATCAGGTCCTTGGCTTTGGCTATGGCTTTTGGAAAGGGTTGCATTCTAGAAGTAATCAAGAAGCTGTAACTTGGTCCTCTGTACATACTCTTACAAAGCATTGTAAGCCTGATTCCTTCTCTAGGTCTAGATGAAGCTTTGCTAGGACCATTCTCCAGGGGCTCCTGCACCCTTCTCCTTCCACCTCCCAAATATAGGTAGCTATGGTAATCTGCCCATATAGCTAAGGCTACTGTAGCATTGATCAATATGAAGAATGTAATACAGTTGTGTAAGTTGAACTTACTATAACAGTAGATGTTTGGGTGATCACTGCTGCAGTTGCTGTTCCGTCCCTCCACCCCCTTATGTTTTTTGTTGTGTCTTTTATGCTAGGGTGTGGACTTTTGTTTTGTTCTTCTTACTATTGTCCTTTCAGAGCTTGGCCTCCCTCTCTCTACTAGCAGGAAAAAACTGAAGGGCTTTGCGCCCAAATTTGTCTTTTAGTCAGCTAAGTTCTGCCTGAGAGTTTAGGCATGTGAAAGGTGCCCTAAATCTTTGGAAGTTGACCCAATGTTATATCCTTGGAGAATATAACCCATATAACTAAGACTACTGAAGCAGTGATCATGCAAACATCTACTGTTATGGTAAGTTCAGGTGTATTTTTTTTTCAGTTATCATCCAATACAATTTTCATCTTTATAGGCTGGACTTGAAATTAGTCAGTTGTGATCAGCATCCCATCCACAATACATTTTATATATATATATATATATATATATATATATATATATATATATATATATATATATAAACAGATATATTATATATAAACTTAAGTTGCTATTTTGGAAGGAAAATAGAATGCTAGGCTAATCTCTGTGTTTTGGCTAGTCTTTCCTTTATTTAAATCACATTTTGAGTGCTTTCATTTGTTAAGTTTTCAGTCGAACTTGATCAGAAAATAACTTAAAATGAACCTAGGTTTATTATTTAACTGGTGTGGTGAGTGGGGGATGAGTTAAGGAGTTCCCTAATCCATGAACCTAGGCTTTATGTTTAACTGGTGTGGCGAGCAGTGGATGGTTAAGGAGTTCTCTAATCTATGAACCTTGGCTTATTGTTTAACTGGTGTAGTGAGTGGGGGGTGGCTTAAGGAGTTCCCTAATCCATGAACCTAGGCTTATTGTTTAACTGGTGTGGCGAGCGGTGGATGGGTTAAGGAGTTCCCTAATCCATGAACCTTAGCTTATTGTTTAACTGGTGTGGCGAGCGGGGGATGGGTTAAGGAGTTCCCTAATCCATGAACCTTAGCTTATTGTTTAACTGGTGTGGCGAGCGGGGGATGGGTTAAGGAGTTCCCTAATCCATGAACCTAGGCTTATTGTTTAACTGGTGTGGCGAGCGGGGGATGGGTTAAGGAGTTCCCTAATCCATGAACCTTAGCTTATTGTTTAACTGGTGTGGCGAGCGGGGGATGGGTTAAGGAGTTCCCTAATCCATGAACCTTAGCTTATTGTTTAACTGGTGTGGCGAGCGGGGGATGGGTTAAGGAGTTCCCTAATCCATGAACCTAGGCTTATTATTTAATTGGTGTGGTGAGCGGGGATGGGTTAAGGAGTTCCCTAATCTATAAACCAAGGCTTATTGTTTAACTAGTGTGGCAAACAGGGGATGGGTTGGAGAGTTACCAAATCCATTTAAGGACACTGGAAATGCTCAGGTTTTCATTTAGTCCTGAGGGTGTTTCTGCTTACAATTGTATCTTCCATTTTAATTCTTTAACTAACAGTAAATTGTCTGTGTTCCAAAGGGGATTGGTAATCCCTAGGGGATCTGTGACTTTTTCAATTGCTTCAAATTGGAATCCAGAGAACTGGGAGCAAAAAAAAGGATAAATAAAACCAAAGTAATCTAGATTAATATCCCCTAGAATATATCCATTTTGACTGAGAATTACTAATTAACTTAAGACGTCCCTGTGAAATTATCAAATCCGGGAAAAGAATAAATAACTTGCACATAATTCATTTTTCTAGCTTTGTTATGTTCATCTAAAAGACAAGTAATATCTAATTGCATGCTGCTGAAGGATGTAGCTTTAAACAGTCATGATCTATAAAAAATGACAACCCTGCTCTGAGAAGGGAATGGTCAGTCCTATACTCCTCTAGATGAAAATGAGAAACAGAAAGCTCGCACCAAAACAGGTTACTGCGATAGCATATAAATAATGTTCAAGTGAATCTGCTCAAAATTCAAGAGGAGTAAACTTTCAGTTTAAACTCTGACCATTTTGTCATACTAGATACAGAGCTGCAAGCCAATAAAGCTAATATAAAGATGTAGCATAAATGTTGCAGCTCAAATGTTTCCTTAATAGGGTTGTATTATCTCCTGGGCAGGAATAAATATTTATAAATGATGAACATGCTCAGCTTTTTAAGGGAAGAAAAATTAAATCAAGTTCAAATAAAGATCCTCTGCAGTGAAGTTATGTTCTTGACACCAGATGAAAGAGCAATGTGTGTCAGTTCTTTACTGTTACCTTTCTGAGTGGCACAGTGTGAAACAACAGCATAGCCAGCCTTAGCCATAGGCCAAGTAGGGGGCTGCCTAGGGCACTGTTGTGGCAGGGGCGTTTTTCCTGTAATCTGTTTGGTGTAGATAGATCGGGATGGGTGGTGGTGGGGTGCTATGGAGCCCTTTTGACTAGGGTACCAGATGACCAAAGGCCAACCCTGAACAACAGTCAGAGCAGATGAGGCACAGCTCTATTCTCCATTAAAAATCTAACATCATCCTGGAGTAAATTACTAAAGTGGCCATCATCTCAAGCCAGCCATATAGCAAAAATGGAAATAAAGCAATTCTTAACAGTAGTGTGAGCTTTACAGTAAGAAGTTAGGTACTGGAGATAGAAAATACCCAAGTTTGAAAACCATTTGTCTTCTCTAGTGAAAAAACTGTAACTTAGTTTGCATCTGTGGATAATAACCCCATTGTTTAGGTTTTGGCACATACTGATGCTCAGAATATACATGCCAGGCATGAACCGAGTGCATAAGAACATATTCAAATGCCGTGCACAAGTTTTAATAACAATATAACTAAAGAACGATACTACACACTTGCGTATAAACATGAGACAGTATGCGGCACCTTGCATTATATCAGATTACAACATTAACCATCTATAGGACTGGTAAACACTAGAGTGCCCACAGTAAGCAGTGTGGTACAGCCCTTTGTGTTACATCTGGGTGACACCCCCAGGTGCATTGGCAATTAGCTCCTACTGACGCCTCTAGGCATCAAATATTCCTTGTTCATATTTGCATCAATAATTCCCAAACCATGCTGTATACAAAGTTTTAAAAGATTTCAACTTAAAGCTTACACAATGGCAAACTCAAGTGCATGAATATTTGACCCCTGTCTAATGCAGGTAAACAGATATTAACTGTTGTTTTTATGATATTAATTTATATAGATACCATTTTCACATTTTTCTAAATATCTCAACAACCAAGTAACACAGACAGAACTCCTTAGCCTCATATGAAAGATCTCAGCTAGATGAATAAAATGCTGCTGACAGTATGTGCGTAACTTGAGTGGCTGCTGAGATACTGTAAGTTGTTTACAAAATATTACAAATGTAATAGTTACTGTGTTTACTGTGACTTATAAAATGTGGTTTAAGACCTAGAACCTAAAGAGTACTACAACTATAAAAATAGTTTGTGCTGAACAGTTTGCCATTTATACTTCTTTCATAACCACTATGGTTCCAGAGATATGAACATTTGTTTGAAATGCGAGGACACAATTTGATTCTATCAAAAAAGCTTAGGCTCCGCCCATTGGAAGTTACAGTGCAAACTTCCTGAGCTCCACTGAAGTGAATGAGTTAAAATAATTCCATTGCATAATTCCATTCTGGCATGCAGATGCCAAGAGAAAATGTAAATTACAAGGCATAGCTTAGATATGATGTGGTCTGCTGTGTCCACATTTTTTAATTTCGGTGAATAGCAAGCACTAGCTAAAAGAAGGACTTTAAAGGAGAGGCTCAGGCAGAAAATAAAGTGAGTAACATCCCAATAGTTCTACTAACTCTGAGTGGTTTGACCATGTGAGAAAAGTCTGTGGATGATAACAAAAGTAGATAAAATTGTATTTATTATACAGAGCAGCATTAAGAAAAAAGCAACAATCCAAGAGTTAGGTTGAAAATAGTATTTTACTTTATTTTCTTAGATATTTTGTCATTTAACTGCATAAGTGAAGCGAGGTGTGGAACTTGTTTTAGCCATTGCCTAAGTCACAAGTACAAATGCAAGCAAGATGCATGAATAATTTTACACTGTCCACTCAATCAGAATACCTTGAGGAAGTGTTAAGAAACTTCAGTAGCCAAAGAGAACCCATATGGGTATTATGTAAGCTCCACAAAGAAGGACAGCTGTAAGTCAAATTCATACTTTCCACACTAGCATTGTGCAACAGAACCACTAACCACTGATGTATTGCACTGTTTTAAATAGTTAAATTAGATTGGTTTTAAAATACCCTTTTTCCGGAGAGGTTGCATCACAGTTGCTCTCCTCTGATTCTTAACCATTTTACCTCTATAACAATTCCATTGCAATTTAACTTGATTTTCTGATATTTCAGAACTTACCTTTGCGCATAGCATGTGCTGCGTAAACTGTCAGTGAATATTTTTGACTTCTTTTTATAAAAATACTTTTCAAATCTATATTTTCTAGACAATGACATCACTAAGTGTGAAGAACTTTAGCCTTAGTGGTGGTAGCACCAGAAAAAGTGAGGTGCATTCATAGACTTTCACAGGCACCCCACTGTGCATGTATGTCCCATTAAAGTCAATGTATGCAGCTCATGCTATTCCAAAGTGATGTCATCATAGGAAAGATTAAATTTATTTGGGTTATGAGTTCATAAAAGGTTTATGAAGCTTTTGTTTATTTTAAAAAAAGACCAAAAATGTAAGGACATACAAATGGAAAAATGCACTTGATTTACAAGCGTCCACAAGGCATAAATAACTGTCAGAAAATCATTTTAAATTGAGTTTGAAGTCAATTTCAGCCACTTTCTCATCAAAGCTTTGCAAAGCCTAATTACTCAGGTCATAAAAATATTTTCTTCATGTTTCTTTTAAATAACCTCCATGCAATTTGCTGTGCATATTCTTTCCTGCCACGTATGTCCTTCCTCGTGTTACCTTCAGTCATTGCTACTTCCTTTGCAAGTGTATCCCTTCAGCTCTTTCAACGTTTTATTCAGCCTTCACCCTACACTTCCCATTGTTTTTACTGTATACAGACTTTATAATTGCATCCAATGTGCAAAACCCAGCTTTATTAATAGTATGTAGAGTAGCAATGAACACCTTTTTGTCCTTTTCATGTATCCCTCTCCTCTATGCATTCAGTCATTGCTTTAGCCTTGCTTGTAGCAGTATGCATATCAAATTTCATCTATAAGTCTTGGAAATAACCACACTACATTACTTTTCATCAGAGTAACTTATAAATCCTAACTTCCTGCTAAATAATGTAATTTTAAATTGCCAACTTCAAAATGCATTCTTTTCATTTTTTTTTAGTGTTAAACCCCAAGTACTATCTTAAGTGTCATTTTATATCCACTGTCCTTGTATATTTGACAGTCCACTTATAACGAACAACCTTAACAAAGAGTAATTAGCAAACAAATGAATTCTGTTGTATGAAGTTTCTAGAAGTATCTTAAAGTATGATTCTCAAAGTACAGAAATCTTTGGTAACATGGTTATTTCTTCGTAAATTATTTATTCTAAACTATCCCATTTGAGCATCTTAGACCCAACATCTATATCAGTTTGTACCCTTGGTAATGTGAACCTGGTAATCACTTAAGCAGCAGTAAGTGTATGACCTTATTGAAATCTAAGTAAACCACAGTGACTGATAACTACTGTCTGGTTAGGTAGGCTGCTCAAGGCTCCCCACTCCCACTGGTGAGCAAAGAAACTTCCTTTTATCCAAGTAAGGTAATGGACAACACAGGAACTACACCACAGCCCAGAATACAGCAATGCCTGTATACTGGTCTAAACTAGTCGAAAAAGGCGGGAAAACAAGGATTATTTTTTTGTTTTTTTGTTTTTTTTGCAGAAATACACAGAAAATGCAGAGGCAGTGATAAATTAGTTACACAGGCTAGCACACTTTAGTGGGCAGCCTCCACAGTTCAATTAAACAAACAAACAAGCAAACTTTCGACTAAATTCGACTAAATGTAACTTTAAGTGCAATTTTTAAAATAAATGCAGTAATCAGTAAAAAAACAGTTCAGGCTAGTTTAAAGTGACCTCAGCACAAGAAGCTGTTAGTAATTGGTTGTTTGGGACCATTCCTATCTCTTTTGTAGTTCACTGCTTAAAATCTGCCTCTGGGCGTTTTTTTCTGGCTATACTGCTCAGACAAGCTCCACGTGGGTTTACAGAGTGGTCCTAGCAGCAAGGAACTCGAAAAAGCGACTACTTTCTGGATTTAAGTATCTTTGCTTTTTTTCACTGAAAATAGCTTCTGCTGCTTACTTTAAACTAGCCTGAACTGTTTTTTACTGATTACTGCATTTATTTTAAAAATTGCACTTAAAGTTACATTTAGTCGAATTTAGTCGAAAGTTTGCTTGTTTGTTTGTTTAATTGAACTGTGGAGGCTGCCCACTAAAGTGTGCTAGCCTGTGTAACTAATTTATCACTGTCTCTGCATTTTCTGTGTATTTCTGCAAAAAAAAAAATAATCCTTGTTTTCCCGCCTTTTTCGACTAGTTTAGACCAGTATACAGGCATTGCTGTATTCTGGGCTGTGGTGTAGTTCCTGTGTTGTCCATTACTTTACTTGGATAAAAGGAAGTTTCTTTGCTCACCAGTGGGAGTGGGGAGCCTTGAGCAGCCTACCTATCCTTGGGGGAAGTGACCTCAGCACAAGAAGCTGTTAGTAATTGGTTGTTTGGGACCATTCCTAGCTCTTTTGTAGTTCACTGCTTAAAATCCACCTTTGCATGGCTTTGCGCGGTCGTGCGGGCAGCGCCGGTTAAACAAGGTTAAACTTTTTCTGGCTCCGCCAAGTCTGCTCTTCAATTTTTCCCTTAGAACTGTTCTACTTGCAATCTAAACAGCCTATACTCTATCTGAAAAGCTCAACACTTGCTCCTAAAGCATTTTGTATACAGGTAAAGCACTCTTAAACAAACAAAAAGTACTTCATTCACCTAAATTCTGTTGAGTACCCATTTCCCTATAGGTCCTTTCTGACTCAGTTACACAGCAATCTTTTTCACTATTTCTAGCATGTCGAAGGGTCAGTTGCTAGCGTCATCTCCTGTTCAGCTGGTGAATCTGGGAATCTTGAGGCAATGTTACAATTGCCTCATGTACACAGACAACCCTCTCCTCCTCCCAACAAATACAAATATATGCGAGAGATGCAACTATATAGCCAAACTGGAGGCTGAGCTCTCTCAATTCAGTACTGGCAAGACCAGTCAGGCGGAGAAGGTAACCACGCACACCACAAACCCAGTCTCACATAGAACTATCACAACTGCAAACCAAACACATAAACACACAAAAACATACTCAGAGGCGCTGATTAAAAATCTACCAAAACAACAGAGGCCTCCAAAGCAGACACCCAAGCAACCACCACCTCAAAACATAGCAAATGCAACACATAGTTCACAAAGTCAGTGTGCTAAACAGTCACAGCCCTTAAGGCCAAACAACATGCCAGACACACTTGTAATAGGTGACTCCATAGTCAGGCACACTGACATCCCGCTCACCAGACTGAACAAGGAGAGGGTCACAGTAAGCTGCCTGTCGGGAGCTAGAATCCTCCACATAACACAAGCACTCAGGTCACTCCACAGCAAGTACAAATATGACTCAGTCATTGTACATGCAGGTGTAAATGACCTGAGACGTACCTCCCAGGACTACATGAAAAGAGACATAGAGGAGCTCTCTGATTATGTAGCCCAGGCCGGTATGACCCTGACCCTGAGCAGCATCTTACCCTCACCAAGAATGATGCCACAGTACAAAGACAAAATGATCAGTTTTAACAATTGGCTTAATTACTGGTGTCATTCTAAGGGGATCCAGTGTCTGTCTGCTTGGGATGACATGCTTGACAAGCCACGCTGCTTCGCAAGGGATGGTTTGCACCTGTCACCCCTGGGCTTCCGGATATTGGCCAAGGCTCTTGCCACCCCATAGTGCCTTTTTAGGCAAGGCTCAAATGACAAACCTACCTCCCTAGAAAACACAAGTGGAAAAAACTAAGGGTAATGCTGCTCAATGCCAGAAGTCTAAACCTCAAGATGCACGCCTCGAAGCCCTTCTCAGTATGGAGAACATCGATGTCTGTGCAGTGACTGAAACCTGGTTCAAGGCTCCTGAGAGCACCCCAGCACTATCAGGTTTTACCTCATATCATGCTTTCCGGCCCCAAAACTTGGACAGAACCACAAAAGGAGGGGGGAGTATCCATTTTCATCAAAGATACCCACACCTCCAGGTTAGTGGCAATGCACGAAGCATCGGAGACTATCCAGGTGCAACTAACCATAGGCAAAACTGCCTTACAGTTTGTAGCATGCTACAGACCACCCTCTCAAACTCAGGAACCCCACACAGCCTTCCTGAAGACACTGGAGAGTATGAATGTCTCTCCAAATACCATCATTTTGGGAGACTTCAACTTCCCAAACATAGACTGGGAACATTACTCAAGCCCCAACACTCTAGCCCAAAGGTTCTTAGAATTCATAAACTCAAATGCAATGGAACAACTAGTCACCATTCCCACAAGAGGAGACAATATACTAGACCTGATCATCACAAACATGGGGACAAAATGCTCCACACCGGAAGTACATGCGTCTTTGGTAAGATCAGACCATAAATTAATCTCACTGGAAATCCACATCCCGCCCCCACCCCCTGCACAAAAGTCCACAGTGAAGAACTTCTCAAAAGCAAACTTCACACTTCTTAAGACTGAAGTGGTATCTTTCAAGGCTCCTGGGCCAGTGGAAACCACAACCCACACTGCTGAATCCCTTGCAAATGCCTTCTATGGGCACCTTCAAGAATGCATGGATCATGCAATCCCAAATAAAACCAAGACCCATTCCCCCAAAGGCAGGCGACCGGTCTGGTGGACCCCAGCCATAAACAAACTTTACAACAGAAGGAGGAAGCTACTACATGACAGAGCAAAATCCCTAAAAGGAAAGGCATCTCTGATCAGTACTAGCACAAAACTACGATCACTCATAAAATCATCCAAGGCCAACTTTGAGAGAAAAATCGCAAATGACACAAAAGACAATCACAAGGCCTTCTTTGGCTATGTTAGAAACCTGGGTGGAAACTCCCAGATATGCTCAGAGTTAGTCCAAAATGACACAAAATACACTGAACCCACTGACATTGCCAACATTCTGGCAGACAGGTTCAGTGCAAATTTCTCCTCCCCCCCCCAAAAGGAGAAATAACTATCCCAGCAGAGTGTTGCCTCCCTAACACCTCAGCTGCCCCGGTGGGAGGCCGCCTCTCTAAAGCTAAAAACACAGCATCAATGGGACCGGATGGTGTCCCGGGCTGTGTGCTACATGAACTCCAAGAGGAACTAAACCCACACATAAGGCTGCTGTTTAATCTTAGCCTTACCACAGGATATGTACCCAAAGAGTGGCGACGGCAACAGTGGTCCCACTTCACAAAGGCGGTGCTTCTACGGACCCTGGAAATTACCGCCCATAAGCCTGACGAGCCTGGTCTGCAAAGCTATGGAGAGGATCATTATGGAACTCATAAACAAAGACATTGGGGACCTACAGACATTGGATCCTACCCAATTTGGCTTTGTCAAGGGCAGATCCTGCCTTCTGAACTTGGTCGACTTTTTTGAAACAGTCACTAAGGCCATTGATGAGGGTAAGGCAGTTCACACAGCCTACCTTGACCTTGCAAAAGCCTTTGACACAATACCCCACTCGGGCATCATAGACAAACTCACCAGCTTAAATGTAAACCCATATGTCACAAGATGGGTTGCAAACTGGCTCAAGGACAGAACCCACAGGGTCAGAGTTGCTGGAGCTATGTCAGACTCTAAGCCAGTCACAAGCGGTGTCCCACAGGGCTCAGTCTTGGGACCCCTCTTCTTCGGCATTTATTTTTCTGAGGTACAGGCAAACATAGGAGGATTGTGGCTGACAAAGTTCGCAGATGACTGCAAACTGGGCACCATAATTGATACTCCAGCGGACACAAACATCCTTCAGAGAGGCCTCATAGAAACGGATAATTGGTGCCAGAGCCATGGCCTTAAGCTAAACGCCAAAAAATGTATAGTCATGCCCTTTGGGAAAAACAAGGTACCGACAAATTACCACATAGGCGGTAATCCATTAAGTACGGAAGAGGTAATCAGGGACCTAGGGACCCAGGTTGACAGTAACCTCTCATTTGACACTCACATTGCCAAAGTGGTTAGGAAGACCTTCTATATTGCCCACCTTATCATGAAGGGTTTCACATCTAGATCAAGAGAGGTCATTGTGCCCCTGTACTCTTCTCTTATCAGGCCAATGATTGAGTACAATGCCCCATTTGGGATGTATCTCACCCGACACCTGCAGCAGTTGGAAAGACCCCAAAAGTTCCTCACCAAGAGGATAAAGGGTCTTAAACATATGTCATATGCTGCCCGACTGAAAAACTCCAGCTCTATTCAGTCGCATACCGCCTACTCAGAGGTGATCTGTGCCTGACGTACAAGGCCATGTCCAATCCTGAATTAATGGACATGCTCCACCTCAAAAAATCCAAATCCATCAGAGCCATGAGAACAAGTGACTTAAACCTCAACACAGAAATAAATAGAACATGCTGGAGGGACAGATTCATAACCCAGAGGCTCCCTACACTCTGGAACAGAATCCCAGTCCATGTTAGGCAGAGCCCCTCACTGACTCTATTCAAGAGAAATCTCGACGAGTGGATGGGAGATCGTAGGTTTACCCCGGGGGTCATCTCTTTGTCACTACTAGACAGAGGCATAGTAAACTAAACCCTAAAAGGGCGTAGTATTCTCATCCTAAGGGGTGGTGTAAGCCACATACACTCTGGCTAGGCTTATAAATGCCCTAGGGCAGATAGCCTAGTACGAACCTATGAACCTGTGAACCTATGAACCTATTTTAACTCCACCCAAGCCCACATCCTTCACATTACCTTCTACATTACTTTTTGAAATGTAACCTCATTTATAGCCTTTTCCTAAACCAGTATTTTCACTTCTGTACTTTACCAAGTCATATTTCACAATCCCTGATACTCACAGCTAGGCAGAATTGACTTGCCCATGGCAAACCAATGACAATGGAGAATTCTTTTAACATTTAAAAAGGAAATTAATATGGAGGATTCAGAAAAGTGCCCTGCTCTTGCGGAAATTGCTACTACCAAAAGCAGCATTTTCCATGATTGAGGGAAATGCGATTCAGAGACATGATAAATGCAATGAGGAAAGACCTCATTGCTGGCCAATCTGCATGTCTCTAAAATGTGTGGCATCACTTGTGCTAATCTGGACTTTCCTGTGGTCATCACCTCTGACAGTTCATGCATCTCATTTGCACTGGCAGCCTCCCGATTCGTTATCCGACATGCATGTGCACATTCAAACTCACATAAACAAACATACATACATACATACATACACACACACACACACACATGGATACACCACTGCACCTCTTACTTGACTGTGAGTTTGTAGAACACCCCTGATTTAGTCTCTTATTTTTTCCATGGTCTTCATAAGGTACATATGATTACAGTCAGTCAATAATGTTAGTTCTTCACCACCTTAGATTCCAGGTACTCTTCAGGTATTAATAAACAACACCACTATCATGAGGTACATCAATAAATAGGAGAGATCAAAGTATTACTGCTTATGTAAACTGGAAATGATAGCTTTGGATCTTGCTATACAATACAACCTCTTATTCCAAGGAGTTTGTGTTCCATCCCAACAAAATTCTGTGGCAGACTACCTGAGCAGATCAAGGCATAACCTCATAAGTGGATGTTGAACAGAGAGGTCTTCCTACTGATTGTCCATCAGTGGACCAGAACTCTTTGCATCCATTCTAAACAATCATCTCAGAGTATTCTGCTCCAGAATTCCTTGCAAGGAAGCCTGGAGAGTGGTTGTCTTATTCCCATTGAAAATGAAATTCCTGTATGCCTTCTAGCCCTTTGCTCTCATTCAAAATTTCCTTCTGAACATTCAGAAAGGTATTCCAAAAATGCTGTTGGTGACCCTCTTTTGGACTAGATAATATTAGTTCTGCCACTTCCTCCTCCTAGTGAAGGGCAGTCACTACATCTTACCCCACAGGATTGATTTGCTCACGCAAGGCTCTCTAATTCAGCCATACCAAGGGACACTGAATGTCACAGTGTAGATGATAGGTTTCTGAATCCCCTTCAGGCACCTTTGCTCTGAGAACATAGGTTCATAGGTGTTTACTAGGCTAATGACCAAAAGGGCATTTTTCAGCCTAGCCATGCATCCCAAATCTCTGACAAGTTCTGATACCCTTGATAAGTGTAAGCAGGGTCCATGCTGTAGGAAATAAGAAAATCTTACATTGTGAAATGGAAAAGACTTAATATGTGGTGACATAAAAGAGGACTGGACCCTTATCAAGCAGAGCTGATTTTGATTTTCAAATACTTGTGTGACTTATTCCACTCAGGCTGAGCATATATCTCTACCAAGGTGCATTTGTCTGCCATTTCATCCTACCTACCAACATATTATTTATTTATTTATTGGCATTTGATTACCGGAAAAGTTTAACTGGGTACGTACCCATTTTCAGTAGTAGCCTGTGGAGAAAAGTTCCAAAGTATTACTAAAACATTTTAAGGGCAATAATTTTACAACCTTCAAAAATAAATACAATCATCTACAGTTTAAATAATTATACCAAATTAGACATATTGTGAAAACATTGGTTAATAATAGATAAAGCATGTATATAATCCATCCAACTCTCTCTTCATGTTTTGTGGTCAGGTAGATCATAAATGTATTTCATACATCAGGTCTCATAGAAAATTCATTCCATGTCTGCAGAACCTGAATTATGTTCTTAGGTTCATAGGTTCATAGGTAGGTACTAGGCTATTGGCCCTAGGGCCTATATAAGCCTAGCCAAAAAGGTAACCTGGCTTTCGCCACCCAAGAAAATGATTTTCCTGTGCCCCTGTCGAGCAGAGCCACAGAAGTGATCCCCGGGGTGAATTTCCTATTTCCCATCCAATCATCAAGATTTTGCTTGAAGAGTGCTAATGAGGAGCTTTGTTTGATATAGATAGGCACTTTGTTCCAGAGTATAGGAAGTCTCTGGGAAAGGAATCTATAGGAATACACTGCTGCATCGTTCGAGCATGCATCCTGGCTATGTATACAAGAACATAGTGAAGGGACAATCAATGCGGATGTCTAGATATACACCCCTAGACAGTCATCTGGCAAGTGAATTAGGAAACCTTAGCAACAAATTGAGGGAACGTGGCTATGACCACTTAGATATCTCCAGAGGGATGGCGGGCATTGCAGATCTGAGGATAGACAGAGCGAAACCATATTTCTCAGATGGTGCTGTTGAAATATATGCGGGAGAGGCCAGTGATGGCTTGGATAGCCAAGAGGGCGGTTCAAATATGGACAATGGAATTGCATTTCCCATTTTTTACACCAGGGATGTAGGTACACTTAAAGATATTTTCTCTAAGCATTGGCACGTTTTATCAGTTGACCCAACTATTAAGAGCCTTACAGGTACTCGACCTAGATTCGCTTTACGGAATAAAAAGAACTTAAAGAGTTTGCTCTGCTACCCAAGGGTCCATAATGATCCACCTGCTTTGTTGGGTCCCTACATGACCACATGCGACAAATGCAATTTTGTCCATATATAGAAACCGACCCTGTCTTCCGATATCCATATGGTTCGGTATTTACTACATCAGGACGAGGGGCAATTGTATGTCCAGAGATGTAGTTTACCTAGCCTGCTGCACAGTCTGTCCAGCCTACTATGTAGGCAAGACCAATAGGACACTGAGGGATAGGATTCGTGAGCATGTATACCACACAAGGAGAGGTACTACACATAATGCACTATCCAAACACACTAATGACAAAGGTCAAGAGCATCGTTTTAAGTTCAGGATCTTGGAACAGATCTCAAGGACATACAGGAGAGGGGACATTAACAATTATACAGAGACCAGGGAAATCCATTGGATTATTAAGTTTAGGGCAGATATCACCCCAGGTCTCAATGGAAGGGTTCCCCTGACCTCTGCTGAAATCAAGAAGGTTATTGTCCAAAAGATGTTAAGAGGCTATGAAGAGTTTTTACTTTGTGGCCAGTAGGGTCTTTTTGAACCTTTATATGCATAGATGCTCTGTCAATGTTTTGATAGTTATGTTACTAAAATTTTCCCCCCCCATCTGTCACACATACTTTTGATTTATTTATTCCAATAATGGATATGAATATGAATGGCTTTGTTTTGAAATGCCGTACTGTTTTATGATGGTGTATAGGAATTTTATATATGACTTTTTTACATGATATTTTTAATGAGCCATGTACCTTTAAATAATGGACAGGATTTTGGTGCCATTTTGGCTTTTTAAACTGATGTTTACAGACAGTTTAGTTGTATAGGTCTGAAGAAGCTCATGCGAAAGCGCTCACCTCTTTTTATTAATAAACCTGCTTTTTACATACCTCGCCTGCACTTGGATTATTTACATAATTGGCTATTGGATTTAGGAGCTACTTGTGATTTAAATGAGACTGCAATCCTCCATTGTTTTGCTCAGCGGTGTTTGTTTTTAACTATTTATCTTTGAGCTTGTTGTTCCGTTGAGCATTCGCTCCACTGGTCCTCTTTATTCATTATATATCCCTACAGTATGTTCTATTTATTGTGGTGACAAGGTTTAGGTCCCTAGAGTGTGTAGCTTGGAGGGATTGGGATTTCTTTAAGTGGAGCATGTCCAACAGCTCTGGGTTTGACATAGCTTTGTATGTAAGGCAAAGATTGCCTCTGAGTAGGCGATATGTGATGGAGTAAAGCTGGAGTTTTTTGAGATGGTCTGAGTAGGGCATCTGTTTGATGCCAGTAATCCTCTTTGTGAGGTATTTCTGCGGCCTTTCCAGTTGTTGTAAATATCTTGTGAGGTACATACCATGGTCTATATTAAAATACAGAAACCTCACTTACGTGAATACCTAAAAGCCAACACATAAATAGCGAACTCCAAAAACATCAAATGTTCTGAAGTGCGAAATTCGAAATATTGAATTGCCATAGTTGGCTAACCCCACCACTCGCTATGTACTACCTACCCAAACAAAATAAATAATCCACACTTCCCCATATCTACACTTCATCCATATATCCCATATCCTAATAAAACATTCACTACACACAAATGTATCTAACTATAAACAAAACACCCAACTACGGGAAAAGTATAAATTACATATATATTCAGCTACACAACTATATTACTATACATACACTTAACATAACCCTACTTCTAACCCTAAAGTAAAGGTTGCATGTATTACTATGTATGCACTTACCTTAACCTGCACCCTAACCCTAAGGTCCGTAACTAATTTCACATTTACGTTAGGGAGCTATACCAGATAAGGGCCAACTATGGCAATTCAATATATATTGAATTTTGCGCTTCAGGATGTTCGGTGTTTTTGCTGTTTGCTATTTATGTGTTGACGTTTAGGTATTCACGTAAGTGAGGTTTCACTATTTTAATATAGACCCACATACCAAAAGGGGCGTTGTGCTCTATAATGGGTCTAATGAGTGACGAGTAGAGGGGAATAATGACCTCTTTTTTCCTGGATGAGAAACTTTTTGTGATGAGGTGTGCCACATAGAAGGATTTCCCGACTATTGTGGCAATGTGATTATCAAGGGAGAGACTACTGTCCACCTGTGTCCCAAGGTCTCTTATCACACTTTCGGTGTTAAGTAGACTACCGCCTATGTGGTAGTTCATGGGTACAGAGTTTTTACCAAAGGGAATGACAATATACTTTTTGGCAGTGAGCTTGAGGCCATGGCTTTGACACCAGGCATCTGTCTCAGTGAGGCCCTTTTGTAGGATGTCCACATCATTAGGAGTTTCTATTATGGCTCCTAGTTTGCAGTCATCTGCGAACCTCATTAGCCAAAGACTGCTGAAAAATTAACCTTACCTTTCTTTGAACTTGCTTTTTCTGCATCTTTATTCTGTACCTAGAAAACAGTGTCACTTGTAGCCTTAACTTCTGCTAAAAAATGTGTCTGAATTACAAACCCTTACGTTTGTCTCACCCTTTCTGGTCTTTCATAGAGACAGGGTAACTTACAGGATTAACCCTTCATTTATGTCTAAAGTGGTGACTGAAATTTTTCTGAAACAATTTATACACCTCTTGGCATTTTTCCTAATCTTCTAATCAAGGATTAAAGGATGTTTTATTTATTAGATGTACACAGACAGCTTACATTCTCTTTGGATAAAAGTAAAGACATAAGAAAATTTTATCAATTGTTCATTTCTTTTAAAAGAAAAGAACAAGGTATTCCAGTCCATAAACAGGCTATTTCTAAATGGATCTCCCCATTTCTTTCTGGTATACCTTCCGTGGTAAATTATTCTACGGTCACATCAAAGCACATTCTACTAGAGCTGTAACTTCTTCTGGTGCCCTTTTCAAGGGACTTGACTTCAGTTCTATTTTGGAGGCAGGTACCTGGTCTTCCATTATCACCTTTACCAAACGTTTAGAAAATTGAAGCCTTTTTTGTGAGCCAGAACAGGTTTTGCTAGAACCATTCTTTAGGGATTACTAGACTAGAGTTTTGTAAGAACTTATCATAAAAGTAGATGGTCGAATTGATTAGTGTTGCAGTATTCCCCATCCATTCCCCCTTCTCTTTCTTTTTTTCACGTGAGTCTATCCTCTTAGATCACCAGCCTCAGCCTTTTTCCTGGGGCATGAAAGCTGTGAGGATTTTCCTACCCTAAGCCCCTTTAAGTATCAACACATATCCTCCTACACGTGTGTTAGGTCAGATAGGTTTACTATCAAATGGGCAATCGGACTTTGTTCGATTCATGGCAGTCCGAAAAGTCCCATTCAATAGTATAGAATGATTGAACATAGTATTGTAGAAATGCACAACAGCAAATGCACTACAGCATTCGCGTTGCGACTTTCTACATTTTAATGCAGATCGCACTATAGTGGGGATTGGGAAATGTACCCTTTCCCTCATTGTAGAGCGATCTCATAGTTTGTACATATAAGTAGCAGGGGGTGTGGGGGGTGCAGCCCCCCACATGGGTCGTGCAGGGGGCTTGCCCCCCTGCAAAAACCTTCTTTACTGTGAATTGCTTAGTATTTACAGTTGCAGAAGTGTGGTGAATGTTCAAATTGTGTTGAATTCGAACTTTCACCCCTTCTGCGTTCGACATTTTGCATAATAGTTGTTTCCATATTCGCCCATTTGGGTCGCACAAATGTAAACTCACATATGGCAGGATCGCATAACTGATAGTAAAGCATCAGATATACAATGCAACAGGAAGGAGCACTTAAGCTTTGGTAGACTGGATGGATGTACGATATTTTGGGAAAGATGCAGCCCATCAGTTATTGCAACAGTGATCATTTCAAACATCTACTGTTATGCTAAGTTCTTACAAAACTGTACATTTCTCTAAATTGCACATGTATGTGCATGTTGTCTGGGAGTGAGCAAATGTATGTGTCTCACTGTCTTTACTCTGTATCATACAGAGTTCAGACAGGTGATCTTTGACTGGCATGCACGGCATCCCTGGTCCATGTTTTGATGAACCTTTTGTACATCCACAAAACAAACAGCATCAGAACTACTAGATTAAAATGCCTGAATGTTGCTTGTGACATACACAGGACCAATGTTTCTCAGAGAATTCCCATTCTCTGGAACAGACTCTCCATCCATATAAAGCAGAGTTCTTCCCTATTTAAGCACAACTTGGGACAATGATTGGTTAATCAGAAGTTCAACCCTGGTCTGGCACCTATGTTTCTGATGTACATAGACGGTAAGTAAAATCACCCCCTATATAAATAAAATGTGTGAGTTGCATTTGAGTTGCATGGGTAGGCTTATAAGAGTGGTTGCTAGCCTAGTATACACCTATGAACCTATGTACCTATGAGGTGGTATGGTATTCAGGATTAGTTCTTCCCACCTGCACACATTTGAATGCTCATGTAGGTAACAGCTCATCGGTTAATCTGATTTTAGTTAAGAAGATAATCAGATAATGAATCCTTCCCTTTAGTTATAATTATCATAATGACTAAAATAAATAATACACCATCCTCAGCTGTTAATTCTCAGTTGCTAGTTTATTTATCATAAACACTCATTAACCAGTATGAAATGCTGTTGTCACTTTAATTAATTGTGTGCCATTTGAATAGGCATTGTTTTACTTTGCTTACCCACACACTGAAATTTATTGTATAACTTAAACTGTTTTTTCCACTAATTCCATTTGTGAGGAACCCACCCATTAGTTCCCCTTCCCACTGTGAAACTGGCTTGGTGGGGGCTAATGGGTGAGTATGTCTCGCTTACAAACAGCATTAGCAGAAATATATTTTGCAAAACTGATGGACTGGGGGATCTGTATCCCAAAGCACAAGCACTTCAAGAGACACAGTCTTGGGTGTGATAATCCTATTCTCACAGGAATTTTGCTGGAGAAGGTTAGGTATTGTAAAATTATGTCTTATAATATCATGTTAGGAAGTGCATTAGAAACATAATGAGCAAAGACTAGGAAACTTGAAAAATTCCCTACAGCACACATGCACGAACGCACACAAATATTCATGCAATGAGGTAGCAAAATTCATTACTGTTACATAAAAATAAGCTACTGATTGTGTTAAAACAATTGTTTCACCTATTCTATTAATGACTTGCAAAACTGCAAGTTTATTTTAATTTACCTTCATAGCATTTTTTGGCATCATAGCATATATCAGAGCTGAGTAAGTTGCACAGAACTGTACCTGGCTATTTTTCAGCTATGTTTTTCCTAAGGCAGCAGGCATTCCAGAATTGGTACTGTGCTAAATTTGTAAAATGCAGGGCTGCATGCCCAACTCTTTTGTCACCCAATGAAAGATCAATAAAGAAATGCTGAAGGTGTTAGAAATTATGCCAAAGTACTATAGGGTGTTTGGTACATGATGTTAAGTGGCAAACACTGACTAACGTGTGTTAAAGAAATAAACCAAGAACAGTAAAAACAGAGTGTAGCTTGCAGAAAGCATTAAGCTGCAGTTTTCACATAGCACTGTTTTATTCCCTTCCTCTTTACAAAACTATTATGATGGTGTGTAATCACTGTAATCAGTAGCATATGTAGAGTGAGACTTTGTGGGCGGGGGGGGGGGTCCGAGGACTCTTGTTTATGGAAATCAGGCTTCATTATATTTTAGGGTGTCCCAGTCTTGCCAAATACTGCTCTGTCAAAATAATTACTCCTTTTCTCAGCATAATATTTGCGTAAAAGTAACCAGTGATAATATAAATATTTACAATATTTAATCATCTAAGGTGCTACAGCTTAGCATCAAAAGGGTTAATATAACCTGAAATAATCGCATAGCATTAGAATTTGTTACCACAGTCCGTGTGACTGTGATTCTGCTAATGCCTTAGATCATTTAGTGTCTTGGTCATAAGCCCTAGTGTTCTGCACAGTAACTGTAAAAAAGGTGAAAGGTCTCTTTGAGCACATTTTCTGCACAACTGTCATGATCACAGCAGCAATAATCGACTTTCAGCTCTGCCTGTTGAACCTTTACAAATGTGTCATTTTAGGGTAGCTGAGATGAAGCTTTAATGCAGAGAGCAATGTTCAGCTTCCTGACTGCCTTAAGAATATCGTGTTCTCTGTACAGTTATCACACAGTCATTTCTGCAAGGCATGCCGTTTCTTGTACATGTCAGCTGGGATGACAGCAACTCGGTTCAAAGACGGATGATGCCCCCCTGCTGTGCTTTCAAGCAGATATTCAACCAGACTTGCCTTTCACTGCTAACAGGCAGAGGCACAGAAATCCAGTAGCAAAATATGATGAAGTGAAGTGCATCTTATACTGAATGCTAATGTCAGACACCGATAGACTTTTTTTATGGCCAAGACAAGTCCTCTGTACACTCGCATGCAAAAGTGATCCCAAGATCCATTAACTCGTGTTGTATCTCCAGGCATTCCCAAAAACATTAGGCAGAACATAGAACCTTATTAGCAATAGGTTTGGGAGGCATTGAAGAAACTCTGGAATGATCTCTTGTAAATCAGAAACTCACACTTGTTATTAGCTGTATTGAAAGTGTTACACATATGACGTGCCCTATATAATCAGTAATATGTTGTTAATTCCCCATTGTTTTAGTTGTGAGCAATGTTTAAACAATGTGTGAAAGTTAAAAATAGGGGATTCTTTTTCCTTAATTCATATATGAGTGGATTAGACTTAAAGAACAGAACCTTGTTTTCACTTCCCCTTATGCTGATTTGCTGTTTTCTACAACAGTGAGGAACCCTTGGCTACAGAGTAAAATGCTGACACTGAAAAGTGATATTATCTAATTTGAATTATTGTATAAGGTCTGCACTGCATGGCAGATGTCTGTCACTAATAATTTTTCTCCTTTCTCTCACTCACAGAGGTTACATATGAAATTAGGGAATATTTATAGCACAATACACAAATTAATGAAAAACAGTTTACCTACACATCGAAATGTTTAAACTGAAGCCTGTTTTATATAAGAAGACCACAGTTATGCATTGTAGATTAAAAAGAATAACCTGATCTCTTATGATGAAGGAAAAAATTGCTTTTGATCCAGAAATTAAAAATTACTGTCCAGAATGGCTGTATATTCACAAAGGTGAATTATCAATCCTTTAAAACAATCAGCCAGTTTACACAATGTCTTCCTTTTCTCATAGCGGGATTAATCCTACCCTAGTCATGCTGACCAACACTTAAATGCTACATTAATGCATTATTGAACACCTTTTGTTGTTTTTCTTGACTAATGGGTACTAAATAATTATTTTTAAATGGCAAACAGCAAATAATCATCAGCTTTAGTTATATGAGACCCAAGAAGGTATTTGCTGCTAAATATTGTGAAGAGCTGTTCTAACTAATTTTTCAAGACTTACCTTGTCACAATGCCTTATGGTATCCTTCTAAAAGTTTGCCTCTCTTAGTACTTGATATAACTTCTTATTGGCCCTAAACTCTGTCTCCTGAAGAGATGTGGCTTGTCGTGGATGGCCATACTCATGGTAAAGTTCTGAATTCTTAAATGATTTTATTTATTTATTTATTTTATTGTACATTTGTTTACCAGGAGAGTCCCGCTGGGCCTATTGGCCCATTTTCAGTGAAGGCCCGAAGAGAAAAGCTCCATACAGAAATATCATTACACAATGCATTATGGGTAAAATAAGAAGCAGCTGGCCAATAACCTTAGTATATACATTATTTTGAAGTGCAGACAGCTGCTGTCAGTCCTCCTTCAGGCTTACCACAGCATGAGCTCAAAACTGAATTACTTGGCTAGTGTGCATTACTTGTTTACATTTTCACATAAACACCCCTGCTGCAGATCACTGTTGTGTTGCATGTATACCTTTCCTGACTTTTATCTCTGCAGTAACTTCACAGTAAGACTGATCCTCTTGCCTTTCTATACCACTCAAGATTCTGTAACTCATAAAGCAAGACTTGACAATGTATCTCATTAAAAAAGTAAAATGAAGAATGAGCAGAAAATGCAGATCGATGTGCAATATATGCAGCATTATCTTTAAAGCTATGATTTTAAGCATTTAGGTTTTTGTCTTTTTCTTCGTGCTTCTGATGTACATTTTTGTTTAAGGCACTGCCTTGTTACAATTTATATTTTACAGATATCGTTATATGTTTTCCTAGGATACACTGCAGAGTTTCCATGTAATTTATAGGTGTTGCAAAGTGCATACCTTACTATATGTATTCTTATAGTAGATAAGTACATGTGGCCCATCTAGTCTGCCTATTTCTGTATATTCTGGACAAGCTGGAGGTTTTAATTCCTGACAGCTTATTTGCAATCTGCCTTCATAAAACTTGCTTTAAAGAAATTCTTGCATTTTTGTATTTTGTTTTTGCTTTTGACTAAATCGCTTTTGTAAGGTCGTTTCAGTCATTCATGGCTCTTTCTGGGAAATAACATTTCGTTTTGTCTCCCCTAAGTCATCTGCATTGCACCTTTAACCTTTGATTTCTTGCCCTTATGCATCACGTTTACTGAAAGATGGTACTTGCTTTGACTGTTATAGGAAACATTGGGATATTTCATTTCTGTCATGTTCATCCTCCCTTCGGTTTTCAAGATTTAGACACATTACACTCTTTTTGCCTTTCATTATATGGCTTCTGAGGAGACAGTGCATCATTTCTGCCACTTTCTTCTGAGCGGCTTCTATTCTGACTTTGTCATTATCAAGAGAAAATTCCTTAAAAGTCTTTAGAGTAGCACACAGTACTCCAGATGGCATCTAATCAATTGTCTTGAGGAATAACTTCCTGTCTTTTCTGTCTTCTCTTAGTGATGAATCTTTTTCGAGCCGTAATATTCAACCCACTTTTTTTTTTGCTGCACCTGCACCCCACAGCTAACCGTCATCTGCCACCAATGCCTCCTGTTATTCATTATGTCTACCACCCTCTCCTCACTACTTCTGGACCTAGTACAACACATGTTTGAGGCTGGTAAGGAGATCTAGGTATTCCAGTGCAGCATCATAATGCTAACAGTGGGGGTTTCTGCTTCTAACTCCTGTCCCTGTGTGCCTTGGTAACACCTGTGGGTGTGACATGCAGTGGGTAGGCCTCACAAAAATGCCCAGCACTTCTGCAACAGACTGACACTGGCATGTCTCCACACTCATCCACTGGAATCACATTGTAGTGGCTTTCCCTGACCTCTGTCAAGGAGATCCAGCCATGTTATGTGTCCCACACACAAGCATACCTACCTCCTTCCCTCACAGTACAAGCACACCTGTTGTCCCTACCCATGCCTCAGGTGCTTAAGATGCTACTCAAGCCCAGGTCGCTTCCAATGTAGTCAGAGCTCTATCCTCCCTCCTTTTTTCCTCTATTTTTTGCTGCTTTTTCACTTTGTTTTCTTTCCTAAGGTCAGCTCTTTTTTGTTATAATTACTTTTGAAAGATTGTTAATTGGCCAGTGGAAATGGCAACTTGAATCAATTACTTCTGTCAGCTTGTCTTCAGACGTCACTGTATGGCAGTATCAGCTACCCAGGACACAACTATTATAACACCACAGTCAGAATTTCACCTTTTTTTTGAGCCCTGTGGCTACAGTGTGATGGTGAAGAAGTAATTTATATTTACTCTGTTATAACATCTTGCACTATATGGAGGGTATGGAAGAATTTGGGATAGCCTTAAGTGTCATTACTAAGATGCTGAAAAGATACTAGAAGAATCCAAACTTATTTCAGCTGCCCTGCAAGCCTATTGACAGAATTTCAAAGAAACAGCACAGCTAACCATGCCCTGGAGGAAGCAACAAATAAGCCAGAACATGAAATCAATGGTGCAGTGAAAAGTATATCCAAGATGGAATAATGCTGAGGTTAAAAAAGAAGCTGATAACTAAGATAATCAGAGCTGATGAAATACATGCTATCTGAGCTTATAGGAGGGCTGGAGGGTAGCAATCCAACATGGGTTGCCTCACAGGTTTAATCACATGGCAATGTACAGATGACTTGGATAGAAATGGCACGTTGAATTGATGTGAGGAGATGAGACAAGATGAACATCATACCAAGCTTTTTTACATTGTAAAAGAGACTGCTCAGCAAAACCAAAAGAGAGCCAGTCACTATTGGGGATAGTAGAAATCACACTAAGACTGGTGCAGGATTATTCAGAACCTCTTTACTAGAACTGCAAACATTCATTGTCTTTTCTGAGACAGTAAATAAGGTATTAAAGGTGCTACATTGCCTCCATCTGTGATGACATTGCCATATACTGGAAGAAACTATATAATTTGTAATACAAGGAAGTGTATACGGGCTTCATAACAGTGGTCAGATGTGCACAATACCTATAGGCTGATGTAACCCAAAAAAAAGCATTAGCAGTCCTATGTGTGAGTCCTGAAGGGGATTCACTTGGTAGAAAAAGAAAAGGATTCTCAGTGCAAGTGCTTCTAGAGGACAAACAAAATAAAAAGGAGATGTAGCCTGTCTCTGAAAACACTCCCAGTGCAAGGGAAGAAACTTTTGCAAAGATGGCGTTTGTATAAAATAAATCTGAATGCTTAGTTTACTTACTGACTTGTAATAATCAACACAATTTAGAAAGTGCTTGAAGATTTTTATTTAAAGCTGAAGATCTTAATGACAGTTATTCCTGCAGAACTGATAAGTGTCAGTGCAGCAGTGACTAAACAAACTACTATTCCAGGTGGAAACACAAAACTTCTGGCACATTCTCTATTGTTAATGCTATTGTTTTGCATGCATCATTTGCTGCTAGCCTTTTATAATACTTGCTGTGTGAAACTGATTATGCAATATTTGCACTTGAAAAGGACCTTTTTATTTCAGACGTAAACAATTCTTACTTTGGAAAGTTTTAACATAAACCCAATTACCTGGCCGCAGTTAGTGACAGGGCTAGTCAGGGAAATGAGGAAGAGCTTTTCGTACAGTTTTGTGATACTGCTGCCAGAAATGAATACGTTTTGTTAAGTAAGACAATATAACATCATCCATTTCAGTTAATTTATCATTTGGCAGAGGGGAGTAGCTGGAGGGGCCATGGGTCTCTCCCATATGTAAACCCAAAGAAAAGCAAACTCTGGAATGCCAAAGAATATAATAGTAACAAAGCTTTTGGGATCTCTCCCTCCATCAGTGTTAAAATACAATATAAAATCAATCTGTCATTCAAATAACATGTTCAAATAATATCACGAGACACAGCCCC
Organism: Protopterus annectens; assembly: GCF_019279795.1. Classification (NCBI taxonomy): domain Eukaryota; kingdom Metazoa; phylum Chordata; order Ceratodontiformes; family Protopteridae; genus Protopterus; species Protopterus annectens. The sequence continues at coordinate 1,581,029,122 of NC_056726.1, read as the reverse complement.
CAATAAGAACTCAAAATCAATTAAGCAACACAAACATTTAAGACACATAGTAATTCAGCATAACAATGAATTACCAATAGTTAACACACAATACCTCATTTTAAACACATTTGTTTTTGCCTTAAAATTGGTTTTAAACTGATTGCAGCATTAATACCTAATGAAGGAAGAGATCCTGAAAACTTTGTTACTATTAAATTCTTAAGCATTCCAGAGTCCAGTGTTTTCTTTGGATTTGTTACTTTGTTGCCATGACTCTGCTTACCTTGCTTCTTGATACAATGGTTGTTGGTGTCTTGCTATTTGATTAGAATTGGTATCAGGTACCTACACATTTTTAAATTTTGGAAATGACACAACCCCGTCTGAGATATATAATAATACTGATTTGCACAAGGCTAACTGATTGCCACATGCTCTATTGATGGTACGTATGAATCCTTTACTTCTACAAACAGCCTGTCTAGATGTGAATGTAGGTAAGACTGTTCTTCGGCAAAGTGATGTTTTCACCACTTGTATTGAGAAACTAGAAAGGAAGGTGCAAGCCTTCAAATACAGTGGCAACATCTGAGCTTTTCAGCTTACTTAGAGCTTGGAATAGTACTGACAGGCTTTAGAATTTTAAAGGTGCCCGCATGGTTCTGGCATGTAGCTCGCAAAACATTTCCCCACTAGCTACAATGCAGAAACCAGATGTCTGCAGCACCACTTCATCATGGAACGGAATGGTTGAAAAGCAAAGTCACTGTAGTGTTAAACACCAACTAGAGACATGGCACATCATAAAGTTTCTGCTTAGGGACTGTTGTGATGTGCCACGTGTTTGGTTGGTGTTTAACTCCATAGTGATTTTGCTTTTCAACTGTCCCACTCTATGGAGAAGCAGTGCTGTGGACTTCTTGTTTCAGCATTGTAGCTCATGAGGAAATGTCTCGACCTACATGCTGGAACCCTGCCTGCATTTGGAAATACCTTCCTCGAGCTCTTGAAAAAATGACAGGAGCTCAATTTGAAGCTAAGCGCTGATTACATGAGTCTCATGAACCAATTTATAACAGTACTAAGAATGATTTACAACTTGAAATAACTGCAACGGAAGGTGAAATTTCCATAATGCCGTCTTTCAAAGACTGTGTATATCTTTATAATGAAATGTTAGAGTGTTTGTCCGCATATGAAAGGTGGCTAGACTTAATTAAATGATGTAAATTGTTAAGGGACATAAATGATTTCAAGGCTGGGAATATTTTTTCCTGGCTTAAGAGATCAGAGGATAAAGATAAGATGACGCATAAAGAATCTGTGTATGCCCTGCCTAGATCCTTTTACATTGCCGTAACCAGCCAGTATTAATGAATATAATGGGCAGCTTCTATGGAATCTAGATTCAGGTATACCTCCACGAAGGGTGGCAACAAATGTAAATACTACTTCTTCAGTAAATGCTACAGTGGTTTCTCTTCCACCAGTGACTACTGGTGGTGTAAATTTGGCTGAGGACTTTCAGCAACCACAGACACTAATGAAGTTTACTCTACCAGAGATAGTGGAAGTGCGCAATCGAGATCCTTCAAGGGCTTGACCACAAAGAAGAGATGGAGGAGGAAAACAAAGATACAATGTTACAATGTACTGCAGACTCACAGTTGTTCAATACATTGGAACTGATTAATGAGAGAGCAGTTGTTAACTTATCCCACTTACACTTAACTTCAGCAAATAAAGGGCTCCAGTTAATTCTCTCCAATACAGACAATATAGTGGAGGCTTTAACTGACTGAAAAACATTTACTAGAAATCATAATTTGAAACTGATGTTTAAAGACTCATTGTCAAGAGAGTTTCAGGTATGTAGAAAAGCAGGTGTTTTTGTCCCTACTAGCTGCTCAGTAGTTACCACCTTTTATAACGAGTGTGAACAGCAATTTTGTCAGATGTACGATCAATGAAATAAGGCTAGATTGTACAATCTGACTCAAGATGAGCATGAGACTTTAATGAAGTTCCAACATAATATAGATATAGTTATAAAACAAGCTGACAGAGGTGGTCCTGTAGTTATTTTGGGCAAAAGTGATTATCTCTTGTGAGTAACTTTCTGACTGATGAAACAACTTTTATGAAAACTGACAAGGGTCAATTTGTCAAATGTCATATATAGAGTCAATATGGCTATTTATGACTTACAGTTGACTAATAACATTTGATTTGAATTATTTAATTATTTTAATGTACCATCTCCAGTGACTCCAGTTTTATATGGATTACCAAAAATTCATAAGGATTTACAACATCCACCAATGAGGCCCATAGTATCAGACAAAGGGTGGATCACCGAGTCCATTTCTTTGTATTTAGAATCTGTTTTGAGTAAACTTCCTAATAATGTGAACAGTTATATTCGAGATACAGGGGACTTTCTGACCAAATTTTATGAGTGGAATGATTTAAAACGAGCTACCAATTTTATTCTTGTAACACTTGATATCAATTTATTATTCACTGTGATACCAAATAGTTATGGTGCTGATGTTGTACAAGAATTTTTGTGTTCTAATAGTAGGTTATCTGGAAGAGAGGTTGAAACTATATATGAACTGCTTGAAATAGTTTTAACGAACAATGTTTTCATTTTTGAGAATCAGATGTGTCATTAGTTATCTGGTGTGGCAATAGATACTTCCATCACCAGCACGTGTGCTAATATAGCTTTAAACCAATGTGAAGATCAGTATGTTTGCAATCCTTCATCCAGCTTTTCATTTACGATCTCATTCTTTAAGCATTTTGTGGGTGACATCTTCCTTGTTTGGGAAGGTGACCAACAAGAACTTGTTGAGTTTGTTAATTATTTGGATGCAATCACTAGTTTTTTTGAAATGTAAGCTTAATTTTTCAAAAGATGAGATCTGTTTTTTGGATGTGATAGTACAGATACACAGAAATGATATATGCACTAGTATATATATAGGGAAGACATTCAAGCTAAAAGATACCTGCATGGAAGCTGCAAGCATGCAAGTCATACTTTTAAAGGTATTGTGAAAATTCAGCTGTTGAGAGTCAGCAGACTAAATACAAATGCACAAAGGTGCATTGAACAAATAGACATAATGTTATAAGAATTTTGAAACAGAGGATATGGTAGTGAATCCTTACATGAGTTTGCACATCAAGTTATGAATGAGAGGGAAGGGACAGCAAAGCCCTATTTTATGAGGGCTATGAATCAAGGAAGTATTCTTGATCAGAGGCAGACACAAAATAATATATGGTATATTACCACTTTTAATAGGAGGACTAATGAAGTTATAAATATCATATCGAGTAACTGGAGGATTCTGGAGGCACTGCCAGAATTAAAACAATATATATTGGGAATAAACCCAAATTTGCATATAAAAATTCTTATAATCTGAAACAGCGCCTTTGTTATAAAGATATGAATTATGGGAATATAGTTGAAATAAGAAATAAGTCTGGAACTTTTCCCTGTTATAACTCTGTTGTAAGCTCATATCTGACACCAATGAATTTATACATCGGGTCACAAATAAGAAATATACATTTAAACACTTTGCTACTTGTAATACAATTAATATATTTTATTCAGCCACCTGTAAGAAATGTTTTAGCTTCTATGTAGGCAAGAGCATCAGAAAATTTAAAGTGCTGATAACTGAGCATCAATCTGAGATAAGAAATGTTGTTAGTAACTCTTTAGCCAAACATGTGATTGAATATGGTTCAGACCACATTTTTAAATTTAGAGTGATTGACTTCGTTTTTAAGAACTTGAGGGGTGGCAATATTAATAACAAGCTGGAAGTAAATGAATATTACTGGATAGTTCATCTTCAAGCAGATCAGAAGTCAGGCATTAATGCTGCGATCAGTGTAAAACCAATTTTAAGACAAAAACAAATGTGTTTAAAATGAAGTTTTGTGTGTTAACTATTGGTAATTCATTGTTATACTGAATTAGTATGTGTCTTTAAATTTTCATGTTGCTTAATTGATTTAGAGTTCTTACTGGGGGCTGTGTCTCATGATTTTATTTTAATATGCTATTTAAATGACTGATTGATTTTATATTGTATTTTAACACTGATGAAGGGAGATTATATTCTTTGGAAATCCAGAGTCTGAGATTTTCTTTGGAGGTTTGTTACTTCGTTGCCCTGGACTCTGTTTACCATACTTCTTGATTCAATTGTTGTTGCTGTCTTTCCCCGTACCTCTAAACTGTCCAACTTTTCACAGAATGTCCAGATCTTTTCTTTATATTTTTGTCTGTTCCTCATAAAATATGTGTTTTTCTGGATTTTTGTGGCAAATCAGTGAGAATTGAATTCATTAAATAATGACAGGCATTTGAGTATCAGACTTCATATCCTTCCAAAAATGCATGGTAACATAAAACCTTTTATTCTAGCAACTTTCTATGTTGATAATAGCAATATAAAAAAAAATTTCCCTATTTTTGGTGCTTTGTCCAAATTTTTTGTGCTACAAGTCCAGCTGCACATTAACAAAAGGTCCCCAAGGTGGTTGCAAGCATACAGCCCTAGTGTTTGCATTTTTTTCTAACACTCTATTCTAAACACACTATATAACTATTAACAGGGTGAAGTATCAAAGAAGACACATGGGGGCATACCTAATTTGATTAAATAAAATTGTCTTACCTGCCTGGACTGGTAAATAATATGTCATTACCAAGTTAGGTAGTAAGGAGGGAGGTCCCACCCATCAGCCACCCGGATGTCGCCATAACCCATTGTTGGATTTACTGCAACGGTCTATAAGCAACCTCTGAACTTCTCCCTGTGATGCTTCAGCTTGGAAAGCTGATACTCTCTTAAAATCAAGCATATTATCACTGTTAGATTCTTTCAATAACATCACATGTAATTTTGCAAAAAAAATGCTTTTATAACTTGCTTAGCAGTTTGATCTGCCAAATTATTTTCTTTTGAAATAGTATCTATACCCTTTTGATGAGCACAACATTTAACTACTGCTATTTTTTTAGGCAACAAAACAGCATCTAAAAGAGCATTTTTAATATGTGTTTCTGCTGAGGTTAAAAATCCTCTCTGTGTTCAAAGTTGCCCAAAATCATGTACTATGCCAAAGGTGTAGCAACTGGCTGTACTAACATTCATAACTTTTTCTGGCTAGCTCACCATCACTTTGTAGAGCCACTGACTCAGCTACCTGGGCAGATAACACCTTTTTCAGTCTTTGTTGAAGCAAAACATCATTACTGGTGCAGACAGATATTTCTGCGACCAGATGTCCATTTTCATCTCTTTCACAGAAATTATCCACAAATAGGTCCAGTTTAGCCTTGAGTATAGCAGTGTCTTTTAAGTCATTTCTAGAAGAAAGCAGATAATTAGCCACACACACATACACAGTCATGCTCTTCACCATCTTCATGTTTTAGGTAACAAAGATGTGGGATTTAGAACAGGGTGGCATGAGACAAATAGATGGATCAGAAAGAAGTGTAAGCTTATATTTAGTTAAACATGCAGTCAACAGTAGTTGAGTTTTCATTTTATAGTTTCATAGATTATTACTAGGCTAATTGCTCTTGCAAGCCATTTTAAGCCTAGCCAGCTATCCCTTGTGAGTCTCAAACCCTGCACCTTGTGTTTGTAAGACAGACATCTTAACCATTAGGCCACCCTCCCAAAGTAAGCAAAATGATACAGAATTTGAGACAGCTACTGTAAGATCATGCCTGAGCACCAGTCATTTCATAAGATCAACTAGAATGGTGGCAGCAGCCACAGCCCTTAAACATGGTGGAAATCCCTTTTCAACAGAATCAAGTGCTGTACTATAATAAGCTAATGGATGGTAGTTGTCCTTATGTTTTTGTGCAAGCACTCCCTTAGCAAACTCATTTCTTTCATGACAAAGTAAAATTAAAATTGTTTTATAATTCAGTAACCCTAAAGCTGGGGCTGTAGCTAAAGCTTGCTTTAAATTCTGAAATTAATCCTCCTTTTTACTATCTCAAGAAAGGGGCTCTAGTGTATTCTGTTTTAAAGGATTTTCAAGGATTTAGCAGATTTTGCATTGTTAGAAATCCATTGTCTGCAATATCTGTCATACCCAAGAAAGATCTACACTGATGCTGAGTAGTTGGTCATGGGGTTTTAGCTATTACATCAATATGAGATGGTAACATCTGCCTGCTGCCCTGAGATATCAGACGATCAAGATAATGTACCTGAGATGACCATAGCTGTAACTTTTCTCTCAACACCATAAGTCCTTTTTCTGTAAGAACAGTTAAAAGATGTATTGTATTTTGCTAACACTGCTGAAAAGAATCAGATGCTATTAGTAAATCATCTACATATTACACTAACACAGATTCACCAGGAAATGTCACATCTTTCAATTTTTTTTTTAGAATTTGAGAAAATAATGCAGGAGATTCAGTCCATCCCTGTTGTAACTGTGTCCATGTATACTGCTGTCCCTTATAAGTAAAGGCAAACAGAAACTGACTTTTAGGGTGCATAGGTATGGAAACATATGCTGTATACAGATCTATCACAGAAAAATATTTTGTTGTAGGTGGTATGCAACTTAGTATGTTGCTGGATTTGGAACCAAGGGCAAAGTTGGCAACACTGCATAATTTATAGTGCTCAAATTTTGCACAAACCTGTAAGTATCCTTTCCTTGTTTCTTTACAAGGAGAAAAGAAGTATTACAGGGGCTTTTAGCTGGCAATGTTATTTTGTGTTGTATTAAGGACTGAATTACAGGTCTGATTTCCTGCTCTGCTTCTGTTTTCAGTGGATACTGTGGAACTCTAAGGGGAAACGTTTAGATGGATTTAGTTTTATTTTTACTGGTTCTGCATATTTTAATATACCTACTTTATTAGCCTGTTTAGCCCATAGTTAGCAGGTACCTGCTGCAGCAGTTTTTAGCTGTCTGTATGCCTTTAAAAGTCTGTTCCTCAGCTTGCGCTAAGACTGCTAATACCTCCCCCTTTGATTTTGTTGGGACCCTTAAATACACCCCTTCTGGTGTATAGTAAATAGTACAACTCAGTCTGCATAACAGGTCTCTCTCTCTAGCAAATTCACTGGTGCAGTAGTACTCTAAAGGAAAGAAGGCCTTTTTAAATTGGTCGTAAAGAAATGAGTATAGGTGTTGAAACAGGATAGGTAACAGTAGCATTTGTTACTCCAGCTGCCTTTACTTTATATTTTGACACTGGTATCTGACTATCTGAGGTAACTTTTAATGCAGACCAAGTGGCTTCAGTGTCCACCAGGAGAGGGATTTCCTTTGAATTTTCTTTTACCTCAACAACTTTTGATCTATTGGCAGCAGAGGATTAAGATTTATTTTTGTTCGATCCGCGGTGGTGCAGCGGTAGTGTTGTTGCCTCACAGCAAGAGATTCTCCCGTTCGATTCTCGGCTGGAGTGCGGGGAGTGCCTTCTGTGTGGAGTCTGTATGTCCTCCCTGCGGTTAGGTGGGCATTCGAAAGACATGCGTAAATGGGCATGCCCTCATTGAAGGTTGAATGTCGAGCTGGCACCTCGGCGTTCGTGAAAATCTACTGCCAATCATTAGAAGACCGGAGTTCCCCTGTGATGACCCCTAACCAGGAAAAGCCAAAAGACAAACAAACAAATTTTGACAGTCAGTACTGTGATTTTTGGCTCCTTCCAATGTGAGGAATGTGAGGAGGGGGTGGAGGAAATGCAGCATTGTTACAATTGTTACAATTTGGCTGCCATTTAGCTCAGATAGCTTGGGCTCTCTGCGTTTGCTTTATGTGGGCATTTTCTTCTGCCATGTCCTGCTTGACCACAATTGAAGCAAGATCCATCAGATGAGGCAGGAGGGGTACTGCCAGCTCATTGTTGCCATCCCGCTGCACCTTGTTCCCCTCGACCAGCACTTTTATTAAATTTCCTAGTAATTCCTCTCCCCCTTCCTCTGCCTCTGCTTTGTCCCCTTGGGGCTTCTATCTGCCATACTTGCAAAGTTAACAGCTTATTCTCAGTATTCTTTCTCCATTTTTCTGATACTCAGTACAGTGATTTGTAGGACATATTAAGGAATCTAAGTCCTTTCCCTGCTAGTCTATAAGCACTTGCTACAGGGGCTTACAGACCCTCCACAAAAGCAGCTGCAATACATGGCTTAGCATGTTCTTCTGGATCTGGTATTTGTGAATGTCTAGCAAACACTGTTTTGAGATGACCCAAAGAATCTGCAGGGGCTTCCCCTTTATTTTGTGTACACGCCAGTATCTTATACCATTCTGTCCTAACTTGACATACTTCTGTAATTTTATTTAACAACCATGTCCTTTTTAGTGCATTGTCTGTGAGAGTAAAATCTGCTATTTCAACCTTTTCAAGTAACTGTTTTCTTATTTCATCTCAAGTGCCTACCTGAAGCAGCTGGTTTAAATCTGTCAAAGTAGGGTTATAACATTTTATTACAGTTCTTAATTTTTGCTTAAATCTTAACTGTTTTTCTTTAATGTTTGGAAAATCTTTGGACATAAAATGCAAATCAGCAGGGGTCCAAGGGAAATGAACAAGCTCTCTATTATTAGCCCCCAATATTTCTTTAATATGTGCCAAAAGATGTTCTCCATAGGCAATAACTTCTTGTCCTACCCAATCATGTCAGCATGTGCAGTGGGCTATAGGGGTATCAAATACTAGTGCTCCTGTTGGAGAGGTAGAGTCTTGTTGTAAATGCAAAGGAAAATAAAAAAAAAAACCTCCTGCCTGCAGATGAGGGACAGGGGAACTAGACTGAGATGTAACTGTACCACCCTGACCTGGTGTCCACTGGACAGTTGTCTGAAATGCAGGAGTTTGAGATACAGCAGAATTGTGTAGAGGAGCCACCCATACCAGCACATATGGGGGTGGGGTGCAGTAGCTACTGTATGATTATTATCCTTTTTTTTAAATCTCGGCTTTTTGGCCATCCCCAGTTTCTTTCAAACCTGCCAAGACAGGATAAAGGGATCCCTTCTTACTGGTCTGTACTGCCTTCTTGACCTCTTTTACCTATTGTAGCAGCATCTTATTAGTATCTTGTAATTTTCTTAATGCTGATTTATTTTTCCTTTTATGAGCTTCAGTATACCAAGAATAAAATCCTGCCCATTGTCCCCCATTTACCTTGTTTTTCTTTTCTTCCAAAATACCCTTTAAATTTTTTAATTTATTTTTGTCATAAGTTTCATTTAATGAAAATACTTCAACAGAGCAATTTGTAGTAAATTGAAACCACTCTTTTAAGTACGTACAACTTTCCTTTCCATAATTATGACACAAAAAATATGCAGATGTTCCCTATACAGAGAGTTGATCCTGCCTGCTTAACTTTGTTCCCATTTTTCCTATTAAGACTTAACTTGTAGATTTTGGATTTTGATAATGTAGAAAAGAAAAATGACGACATCAATTTACACACCATTCAGGGAGGAAAGGGTAGGGACTCTGCCATTTTTCACAGCACCCCCTTGCTTTCATCCTGTCACAAGCTCAAAATTTATAGCTCCAGCATTGCAGTTGGGAGAATAGGGTAAATAGGCACTGTGTCCAGAACTGACCACTTTTTTGGACCCTTTGAGGGTACTTTTACACAGTCACACCTATGTCTCAACATGCTATGGGATCATAAACTTTATTTACCAGTTCACACACACACTATGTCTCAACATGCTATACTGTCATGAATTTGATTTATCAACACACCAGCATGCCCCAGCATGCTATTGGCTCATGAATTTGATTTATCCATGCACACCTATGTCCCAACATGCTATAGGCTCATGAATCTGATTAATCAATACATACACCTATATTCCAGCACACTATAGGCTCAAGAATTTTATTTATCTACAAACACACACATGCACACGCACACACACACACACACACACACACACACACACACACACACACACACACACACACACACACACACACATGTTGCAGCATGGTATATGTTCATGAACTTGACTTACCAACACACACACACACACACACACACACACACACACACACACACACACACACACACACACACACACACACACATATGTCCCAGCATGCTATTGGCTCATGAATTTGATTTATCCATGCACACCTATGTCCTAACATGCTATAGGCTCATGAATTTTATTTATCTACAAAACACACACACACACACACACACACACACACACACACACACACACACGCACATGTTGCAGCATGGTATATGTTCATGAACTTGACTTACCAACACACACACACACACACACACACACACACACACACACACACACACACACACACACATGTTGCAGCATGGTATATGTTCATAAACTTGACTTACCAACACACACACACACACACACACACACACACACACACACACACACACACACACACACACACACACACACACACACACACGTATGTCCCAGCATGCTATATGCTTATGAACTTGATTTATCAACACATATATCTATGTCCCAACATGCTATAGCCTCATGAATTTGATCAAACTTTAACTTTTTTCTCTCTTTTTTTTAACTCTTACATTAAACAACACAAAACATTTTTCATGCCTCTTACCTTTTAGTCTTGAGGGTACCGCCCACAACTCAAAGTGCCTCCTTGTATTAATTTTATCTTTTTGTTATATGCACATGCACATTAATAAACTTTTCCTTATTTTATGTGGGGTCCTCCCATTGTTACTTTATATATACCTATCAAGCAAACTCAGTCATTCAACAAAACAGTTATTCATTCATTTCACTATTTTAACTACAGTTATGTAAGACAGAAAAAAACATTTCCACAAATCATTTTTTCCCACCTAGTCATGCATTTTTGCAGTGCCAGAATAGTTAAGTATTTGAATCTGACTATTCCAAACAAAGCAGCATGGAATTCACAGAAGGACTTTCTGTCCTTGGCCCTTGTAATTTATTTCACACTGCCCTGCAGCAATACCAAAGTTTAGACTCTGAGTCATGGCACCAAATGTTAAAGTGCACAAATAAATAAAGAGTTTTACCTTTTAGTGTCAGTCAAGAATAACACTTCAGGATCTGCAAAGTACTTGTTTATTTTATAAACAGTGCTGGGAGACTGCCTACTAAAAAGTTCAAAGAACAAAACCACCACCATAACAGGTACAAGCATGCAAAATCTGAAGGTAATGCTACTCAATGCTAAAAGTCTAAACCTCAAAATGCACTCTCTCGAAGCACTCCTAAAAATGGAGAACATCGATATCTGTGCAGTAACTGAGACCTGGTTCAAGGCTCCAGAGAGCACCCCTGCAATACCAGGCTACAACCCTTACCACACTTTTCGGCCACCAAAGCAGGACCGAAACACTAAAGGTGGAGGAGTGTCAATATTCACCAAGGATATTCACACCACCAGCCTAGTTGCCCAACACAATGCGTCTGAAATTCTCCAGGTGCAACTAACACTAGGTAAGACTGCAATCCAAATTGTAGCTTGCTACAGATCCCCCACCATACCCCAAGATTCTCACTACACCTTTCTAAACATACTGGAAAATATTAAGATAGAACCAAGCACCCTAATACTGGTTGATTTTAACTACCCTGCCATTAACTGGGAAAGCTACTCATGTACCAACACCTTTGCCCAACAGTTCTTGGAATTCATAAATTCCAATGCCCTGGATCAACTAATCCATAGTCCCACCAGGGGCTCCAATATCCTAGTCCTGGTCATTACCAACATGGGAAATCGATGCTCCACACCTATGGTCACCCCCTCGTTAGTCACGTCTGACCATAAGCTAATCACCCTTAACATCCACATCCCACCCCCACCCCCCAGTAAGGAAGCCTCCATAAAAAACTTCTCCAAAGCCAACTTCATGCTACTCAAGTCAGAAGTGACAAACTTCATGACACTCATGCAGACGGGAGCTGAAAGTTCAACTGCTGAATCCTACACTAAGGCACTGTACGAGCACATCCACTCATGCATAAATTGTGCCATCCCAAATAGAACCAAGATGCTCTCATCCAAAAAAAAGAAGCCAATTTGGTGGTACCCTGCCATAAACAAACTTTACAACAAAAGGAAGAAACTGTTGCAGAAAAGAGGAAAATCCCAAGATGCAAAAAACTTCCTTACCAGCCTCAGTTAGAAATTGAGATCCCTCATAAAATCCTCCAAAGCTAGTTATGAAAATAAAATTGCCAAAGATTCCAAAGACAACAACAAGGCATTCTATAACTATGTCAAGAATCTAAATGGCAATGCTCAGATCTGCTCTGAGCTAAAACAGAATGGCATTAAATATACTGATCCCAAGGATAGTGCCAATATCCTGGCAGATCGATTCAGTGCCAACTTCACCCCCCTCTCACCCCCTAAATGGCCCATCTCAATACCGGAAGATTGCCAAATTCCTGTAATAACGGCCGCACAGGTAAAAAACGCACTCTCCAAAGCTAAGAATACAGCATCCATGGGACCAGATGACATCCCAGGCTGTGTACTAACATGAACTACAATATGAACTGGCACCTCACCTAAGTGTCATGTTTAATCATAGCCTCACCTCAGGTTTCGTGCCCACTGAGTGGCACACAGTTACAGTTATCCCACTCCACAAGGGGGGATCCACCTTGGATCCCAGAAACTACCGTCCCATCAGTCTGACAAGCCTTATCTGCAAGGCCATGGAGCGTATTATCATGGAACTTATAAACAAAGACATTGGCAACCTTCAAACACTGGACCCCACCCAGTTTGGGTTCGTGAAGGGCCGATCTTGTCTCCTGAACTTGATTGACTTCTTCTAATCAGTCTCCAGAGCCATGGACAAGGGTACGGTGGTCCACACAGCCTATCTAGACCTTGCCAAGGCCTTTGACACCATCCTCCACTCTGGAATCATAGATAAACTTACTAAGCTGGGCATTAATCCCTACGTCACCCAATGGGTTGCTAACTGGCTTACTGATAGAACCCACACTGTAAAAGTAGCCGACTCCAAATCCAGCTCCAGACAAGTGACAAGTGCAGTACCTCAGGGTTCAGTCCTGGGACCGCTCTTGTTTGGCATCTACTTCTCTGAAGTACAGGCCAACACTAAGGGACTCTGGATAACAAAGTTTGCAGATGACTGCAAACTGGGAGCCATTATTGAATCCCCAAATGATGTGGATACTCTACAAAAGGGCCTTACAGAAACAGATGCGTGGTGCCAGAGCCATGGGCTCAAGCTCAATGCCAAGAAATGTATATTTATCCCCTTTAGGAAAAAACATGTATCCGTGAATTACCATATAGGTGGCAGTACACTAAACACCGAAAGTTTGATAAGAGACTTAGGGACACAGGTGGACAGTGGCTGCTGATAGGGAGGACCTTGGAGCATTTTAGCTTGGGTCTTCTACATAGAGCAATTTGAGTACAAATGAGCAAGTGTGTCCTGAATCTACTTGTGCAATGTTTTTTGAAAAATTACACAAACATTTGAGATCTTTAATATCAAATGTCTGGCATTCTAAATTGTTTAAGGCGTACATTGCCAAAGGAATAACTCCGAGAGGTTTGAGAATACTTATACAACCCCATGTGGGGGAAGTTGATGAAGAACTCAATAGCCAATGGTCCAAAATACAACAACAGGCCACTATGGCCTTTGTCGAAGCTTTATCTAAATTTCATGACCGGGCAATCGACAGGGAAATAGATGCAGTCACGAAATTGGCTGGTGAGGTTAAGCCATTAGCGGGAGAATCCTTTTTCAATAAACAACTCAATAAAGTAGCTACTGACCTTCATAATTTGGAAGAACAACTCAGGTCTAGGAAAATCAAAAAGTTTCAAAGAGATCAAGCAGACTACCTAAGTGCGAATCCTTTTTCTTACAATAGCAAACATGTTAAATTTACATCATTCCCTACACAAACTCAAAAAAGGAAAAGACCCCGTTCCATTCTCAGGAAACAGAGTGCAAATATTGGGTCATCGACGGATGACATCTCATCTTGCACTGACAATGAGTTGCAGGCAGTATCAGGCTCACCGTCCCCCAAAAGGACACCTGGATTAATCCCTTTAGGCCCAGATGTCATAGGGGGGGGGGGTAAACATAGAAGGCATACACAACATTCAAGGTTTATTGAAAATTGCAATGAGGAATTGAATTTCATCACAAATATGAACGTTTTAAACTTGTCTGGTTTTGTTTTGTCACCCATTCACATGTCAGTTTTGAATAAAGGTCTTACTTTTATACCAGGTTTCATGGTTCCTGAAGATATATTGGCCTAAGATGTCATGTCTTTTTGTAGGAATTTGAATCTGAAATTGTATTTTGGTGACACAGATAGCAACTATAACAAAGACAAATTTGTATATCACAAATCAAGTTTCACTCCCCCTATGCATCCTATGGTACATCAGTTCCAGAATAGCATTCTCAAATATCTTCATTTTTCTAGGTCTGATATACGTTTTAAATCAAACAACATTACTTTGGCTGAAAAACAAGCTATTCTGGAACTACAGAACAACAGAGATATAGTTATTATCTCTGCTGATAAAGGTGGAGCTGTAGTTGTACTGAATTGGTGTGATTATGACAGTGAGGCTAAAAGACAACTTTTGGATCAAAGATATTATTTGGTAATGCCCATTGACCCAACTTTCAGGTTTAAAAAACAGATCGATGAGTTCTTGGTTTGGGCTAGGAATGAAGCTATTATTACCAATGAGATTATGCATCAACTTATGATCCAAGATTCGGCATCTCAACATATTTATTTCCTACCCAAAATTCACAAGGACCCTGTGAATCCACCTGGTAGACCGATAGTATCTGGGAAAGGGTACATTACCGAACCATTGTCTTTATACCTCGCCAAACATTTGAAGCCTTTGTTATATGTAGTACGATCATGGTTGTAGGACACCACTAACTTTTTACAGATTATTTCAGATACTCAACTTGAGTCTGGTTGGTTTATGTGCACACTAGATGTAAGTGCCCTATATACCAACATTCCCCATCAAGCAGGTTTGGATGCATTGGCCTATTGGCTTGAGGTGGCGGGTCTGTATCAACCAGATTTTAATTCCTTTTTGGTGGGTTTAGCAAAACACGTTCTAATTAACAACATCTTCTTTTATCAAGACATTTGTTATTGGCAAACTAAAGGCACAGCAATGGGGGCATCATTTGCCCCTATATATGCGGATTTATTTATGGCCTATGTTGAAAAACATGTTATTTATGATTGCCAAAACAATGTTTTTATTGAATATATTGACATCTGGAGACGTTATCTGGACGATTGTTGGATGGTGTGGAAGGGTGAGGAATATCAACTAACTGATTTCATATCCTATTTGAACAATAACATATGGGGGTTACAGTTCACTGTACATTATGATTTGAATACCATCACCTTCTTGGATGTATCAATAAATAGATTACCTGATCACACATTAGGTACAGAAGTATTCAGGAAGTATCCCCAGTATAACACCATCCTTCATGCATCCAGTTTTCACCCGCCACATATTGCACGTAATATTCCAAAATTACAATTTATTAGAATGAAGTGTATCTGTTCTCAAGATTCTACTTTTCAACAACAAAAGATGGATTTGACGAGCAGGTTCAAATCCCGGGGCTATAGTATGGGAGATGTGGTAAAGGCCAGCAACCATGTCAATTCACTTGACAGACAGGAACTACTGACTTATAAGGATCACACAGTCACTGCACCACAACCCATTAGGTTTGTAACTACCTATGCCAGAAACTCGGATACTTTGATTCAGAGTGTGCACAGACACTGGAATATTCTGCAATGTGATTATGAGGTGGTCAGTATCATTCCAGACAGATATTTATTTTCTTTTCGCAAAGGTAAAAATCTAAGTTCCTGTTTCAATCACTACAAACAGGGCAACATGAATAATAACTCACAACCTTTTCAGACCACACTGACTGGTGAACCATTGATGGGTTGTTTTCCTTGTGGCCATTGCACTAATTGTTATTATGTAAGCAAGTCCAAACAATTTTCTAGCAGAAACTGTGCTGTGGTCTATGATCTCAGTTCTTTTGCCAATTGCAGCAGTGATTGGCTTGTATATTTGGCCACATGCAATTGTGGCTCTTTCTATATTGGACAAACCTCCCGTCCACTAAGACTACGTATATCAGAACACATCAGTTGCATTAAGAATAAAAAGGTCCACAATGCACTTTTTAAACATCAATTGGTACACAAAACTGCCAAATTTTCTTTTATGGTCATTGATATCATAAGACGGAATCGATCCAATAAGACAGGTTGGCATTCCATTTTAAATGCTAAAGAAAAGAAGTGGATTGTCAAACTAGGTAGATTATTTCCACCTGGTCTTAATGAACAATTTTAGGTAAGAACCAATGAGCTTTGAGATGGGTATATTTAAACAACAATGATTGATTTACTTGTTTCACACTGAGGAAGGCTGTGATATTGTCCAGCCGAAACCGGTCTGTTTTTTGTTGTTTATTTATTAATAAAGTCTTTCAGGTCACAGTATGCTGGCTCTATCTTCTTGTTTTGTTGACTAATTGGTTTGAGCCGTGCATTTGCCTCCATGCAGGAGGTTCTTTTTAGATGTTACTGCAACAATATTCACGTTATCAGCACATAAGCACATCCTGACCTACACCTTATTTTGACATTTCACACAAATGTACTAAACAGGACTAGTCCCAAATTCAAGCATCTAAATATTACTAATAAATAAAAAATAAATCATAAATAAACTGCTTTGATTTGCTTCAGTTTTGTTCTTAATCTACTTGCATATGATAAGTTGTGTATGATGAAGCTTCCAGAATAACCACGCAAAATGTTGGACTGGAGATTAGTGGGATGCAGGTAAGTATAGCCTTTTTCTCCCTGCTAGTCATGTGCTATAATTCATTCTTACCATCAGTATCCATGGGCTAATACCGCTATTGATACATCTATCTTTTTAAGAAACTAGTGTAATAGTTACACGAAGGGAGAACTGGAGACTGAAGGATAAAAATGGGTGAGACGTGTAATAAAAAAAAATATTACTTATTTACAAGATACCTGACAACTTCCCAGAAGCTGTGGATATGCCACTTCGTATGTGTGGTGTCTCTCTGACTTAGGTCTTGACTGAAAAGAATCATTAGAATCCATCAGCCATCATGCAAATAAATGTAGAAATAAAGATGTGGCAATATCCCAAAGACAATCATAAGGCTTTTTTCAGTTATGTTAGGAACCTGGGATGCAACATAAGACTTTTTTCAGTTATGTTAGGAACCTGGGATGCAACTCCCAGACTTGTTCTGAGTTGATTCTAAATGACAAAAAATACACTGAACCCACAGACATCACCAATATCCTGGCAGACAGGTTCAGCGCAAACTTCTCCACCCCCTGCCCCCCAAAAGAGCAAGTATCTATCCCGGCAGAGTGCAGCCTCCCAAACATCTCTGATGCTCAGGTGAAGGCCACCCTCTCCAAAGCAAAAAACACTGCTTCCATGGGACCAGATGGCATCCCGGGTTGCGTCCTACATGAACTCCAAGAAGAACTAATCCCTCAAGTAAAACTGCTGTACAATCTCAGCCTCACTACAGGATATGTGCCCAAAGAATGGTGTACAGCAACAGTGGTCCCACTCCACAAAGGTGGCGCCTCTGCGGACTCTGGAAACTATCGCCCCATAAGCCTGACTAGCCTAGTCTGCAAGGCTATGGAGAGGATCATCATGGAACTCATAAACAAAGACATTGGGGACCTACAGACACTAGATCCTACCCAATTTGGCTTCGTCAAGGGCAGATCCTGCCTTTTGAACCTGGTCGACTTCTTCGAAACAGCCACCAAGGCCATAGATGAAGGGAAGGTAATCCACACAGCCTATCTGTACCTCACAAAGGCATTTTGCACAATACCCCACTCGGGCATCAGAGATAAGCTCTCCAGCCTAAATATAAACCCCTATGTCACAAGATGGGTCACAAACTGGCTCAAAGACAGAATCCACAGAGTCAGAGTTGCTGGGGCCATGTCAGACCCGAAACCGGTCACAAGTTGCGTCCCACAAGGTTCTGTCCTGGGACCTCTCTTGTTCGGTATTTACTTTTCTGAGGTACAGGCCAACGTGGGAGGACTATGGCTCACCAAGTTCGCAGATGACTGCAAACTGGATGCCATAATCGACTCTCCAGCTGACACAAACATCCTTCAGTTTGGCTTTGTCAAAGGCAGATCATGCCTTTTAAACTTGGTTGACTTTTTCGAAACAGTCACCAAAGCCATTGATGAGGGAAAGGCAGTCCATACAGCCTACCTCGATCTGGCGAAGGCCTTCGATACAATACCCCACTCGGGTATCATTGAAAAACTCATCAGCTTAAATATTAACCCATACATCACAAGATGGGTTGCAAACTGGCTGAGTGACAGAACCCACAGGGTCAGAGTTGCTGGCGCCATGTCAGACTCAAAGCCTGTCACAAGTGGTGTCCCACAGGGCTCAGTCCTAGGCCCACTCTTGTTTGGCATCTACTTCTCTGAAGTACAAGCAAACACAGGAGGGTTATGGCTGACAAAGTTTGCAGATGACTGCAAACTGGGCGCCATAGTAGAAAACACATCTGACACAGATATCCTTCAGAAGGGTCTCACAGAAACGGATAACTGGTGCCAGAGCCATGGCCTAAAGTTAAATGCCAAAAAATGCATAGTCATACCCTTCAGGAAAAACAAGGTTACCCCTAGCTACCAAATAGGTGGCAATCCACTGAGCACAGAAGAAGTTATCAGGGACCTGGGGACCCAGGTTGATAGTAGTCTGTCATTCGACACCCATGTAGCTAAAGTAGTTAGGAAGACCTTCTACATTGCCCACCTTATCATGAAGGGATTCTCATCTAGATCAAGGGAGGTCATTGTCTCCCTCTACTCATCACTCATCAGACCAATGATTGAGTACAATGCCCCATTCGGAATGTATCTGACCCGACACTTGCAGCAGCTGGAGAGGCCACAAAAGTTCCTCACCAAAAGGATAAAGGGTCTCAAAAATCTGTCCTATGCTGCCCGACTGAAAGAACTCCAGCTCTATTCAGTCGCTTACCGCTTGCTCAGAGGTGACCTTTGCCTAACATACAAGGCCATGTCAAACCCAGATTTGATGAATATGCTTCACCTCAAAAAATCCAGATCCATCAGAGCCACAAGGGCGGGAGACTTAAACCTCGACACAGCTATTAATAGGATGTGCTGGAGGGATAGATTCATCACCCAAAGACTCCCTATGCTGTGGAACAAAATCCCGGTATATGTGAGGCAGAGCACCTCGCTGGCCTTGTTCAAGAAAAATCTTGACCAATGGATGGGAGATCGCAGATATACCCCAGGGATTACCTCAGTGTCACTGCTCGACAGAGGCACAGCAAAATAATGGGTATATTTCCCCATACTAAAGGGGTGGCGTAAGCCACAAAACTATGGGCTAGGCTTGTAAATGCCCTTGGGCAGATAGCCTAGTATGAACCTATGAACCTATGAACCTATGAAAAAGGTCTCGCAGAGATGGTTAACTGGTGCCAGAGCCATGGTCTAAAGCTAAATGCCAAAAAGTGTATAGTCATACCCTTTGGCAAAAACAATGTGCCCACAAATTACCACATAGGTGGTAACCCATTAAGTACAGAGAAAGTAATTAGGGATCTGGGGACCCAAGTTGATAGCAATCTCTCCATTGACAACCACATTGCCAAAGTGGTTAGAAAGACCTTCTACATAGCCCACCTCATCATGAAAGGATTCACATCTAGATCAAGAGAGGTAATCGTGCCCCTTTATTCATCCCTCATCAGGCCCATCATAAAATACAATTCCCCCTTTGGGATGTACCTTACCCGACACCTGCAGCAATTAGAAAGACCCCAAAAGTACCTCACCAGGAGGATCAAGGGACTCAAACAGATGCCATATGCTGCTCGGTTAAAAAAACTCCAGCTCTACTCAGTTGCATACCGCCTACTTCGAGGCAATCTATGCCTGACATATAAAGCTACGTCCAACCCAGAATTAATGGACATGCTCCACCTCAGTAAATCTAAATCCCTTAGAGCCACGCGCTCGAGGGACTTGAACCTCAGCACAGAAATAAATAGAACATGCTGGAGGGACAGATTCATAACCCAGAGGCTCCCTTCGCTCTGGAATAGAATTCCAATTCATGTTAGGCAGAGCACCTCACTGACTCTTTTCAAGAAGAATCTTGATGAGTAGATGGGGGATCGTAGGTTTGTCCCGGGGATAACTTCCGTGTCACTATTAGACAGAGGCACAGTAAGCTAAACTTTAAAAAGGGCACAGTACACTCAAATCAAGGGGTGGCATAAGCCAAACACAATCGGGCTAGGCTTATAAATGCCCCAGGGCAGATAACCTAGTATGAACCTATGAACCTATGAACCTATGAATATTATACCAGAAATAATCATGACCACTAAAGGGAGTGTGGGCATAGGCAGTCTCTCACTTAGCAGTACAGGGAGTTTACTGCCAATAAGGTAGTAAATGGTTTGTTATTAATGTTAGTGGCACTATTTTCCATGCAAGTGTCCACTTTTCACAATGGAACATTCCAGTTAGTTACAAGTATTCTTCTATGGCACACCTTTTATTTTCTTTACTTTTAACTAGGTAAATTCACTGGAAACAAGTACTTCTTTTTCTCAATCCAGAAGAGCAGTCAGGTTAAGTGACTTGTCTTTTTTAACACCTTTATTAAATTCAAACGTTTTGAAGAATGACATGGATACAGTACCTTAATAAAATACGAATACAAGCCATTGTAAATATTTTTCATTTTCTGCATTATACACATGCGTATATGCTTTCTTTTTAACAATTATCCTGCCTTCCCTTAAATTTCACTCCTCCTTCTGAACATTATTCTGCATGCAGTCTCCCAACATTCTATTTATTTCCATGCAATCTGCTCCTTCCCCTTTCTAAAGATCATATCTCTAATTCTTTTATCTACTATGCAATATTCAGTACTTCAGTTGTGGATGGTTTAGATTTTGATTTCCATTTTCTATTAATTGTTTTTTTTTTTTTTGGCAGCTAATAGCATTAAATTTAAGAAGACCTTACAATGTCCAGGCAATTCAATTACCTGGATTAGGTGAGCAAAGTTTTGATGTTTGCCTTCACCACATTTCTAGGCTGCATTCAAAATACAGATAGCACAGGAAGCACACATCACGTGCAGATACACTTTCTTAGCTCAGCTATAGATTAAAAACTTTATGAGCTTTGCTTTCCTGCTTCCCTCCCTACTTACCTAGAATCGCATGGGTGTTTCAGGACAAGACACCTTCCTTCTATTATGTACTTATTACTCTTTTCAAAAGTTTGGTACCTGAGATGATTTTTGCAGTATGTGCAATATGCCAAGCAGCAAATCTTTATTCAGACTGGTTGCATTTAATTCCACATATATGACACAAAAACAGTTCTCCCCAGTATGAGTCAGTAACTTAATTTGTCTAAGTACTCGATGGCTAAAATGTCATCGAATTAGTTTCTTTTCCACTTTTTAGGCCTTATCATGTGTGCTGCTGTCTCTGTAAACCTAACTTTATCCTCTTATTTGATCTCACTGAACCACTGACTTCTAATATGGCAGCTGCCTGACTAAAGTTGATTTATGAAACTGCATTTATACTATATTCATTCCATTTTGTCAGGTTCCATAAGGATGATGGTTTTTGCCACAAGAGTTCTGCATCAGAAAATAAAAAATACTATTGCTTGAGTGTTATCATTTTTCTCATTGTAATATCTAGGCTTTTATTAAAAAGCATTATAGTCTATAGCAAATCACTAGATATTTTATTTTTACAGCAATGAATGGAGAATTTTCAGTTTTGAGACAAATTTATTCATTGCCAATCCTATAATAATTCTAATCTTATTTGTTAAATCTCCCAGGACTTTCCAGATAGCAAAAGTGAATTATATTGAGTCTCAGTATATTTGTGAAACTGGCAGCATAAATAAGCAAGAAAAGCTTAACCTTGTACTGCTTGACCTTAGACTAGATTCTCATACTATTCTATTTCTATATTTCACCTCCACTAATAGTTTTGTTGATACAACTACAACTTCCTTGTCCAGTTTTACTCTTAATAGCCATATATAACATGGTGGACACTGGTAGTTGTCCTCCCTGGACTTTTGAGAAGTGTACGTTTTCCTCTGAATGCTGTATACACTGATCTGCATATTTGGTATTCTGTTCTCACATTTGTACTCTTTCCAGTGAATTCATACTGAATATGAGGCAAAGTGAATGCAGTTTACACATGTTCTTACTGCAAGAAACAAGTGCTTTTTTTTTTATTCAAGGCAGTGGAATTAATTATATGCAGGGTGCCAAACCATCACAGGATATGTTCATCATATTAATCACTGCTGCAGTAACTTCAGCTATATGGTTATATCCTTCCAAAGATATAATAGCCAGCCAACTTCCAAAGCTTCAGGTTACCTTCCATGCACCCAAACTGTCAGGCAGTTTGAGCTGAGCTGGCTAAAAGACAAGTTTCAGGGCCAAGCCCTTCAGAGCTTTACTGCCACTGAAAAGTATGCTCCTCTGAGCCTTTCGAGGAATTACTTTAAAAGTAAAATGAGCGCGCTGTTTAAAAGTACATTACAGTCTTGAAACAGTCCAGTAAAACGCAACATTACTAGCTTTACAATAACTTTCCTGAAGATAAAAGTAATTAAACATCAACAAAAATTAAGAAAATGGAAGTTTTTTGTTTTTTTTACAAAGGGAACTAATCTGCCCATCAAACAAAAGCACAAGCCGACAGTTGATGCTTGAAAGCCTCAGACAAGCATACTTTTCAGCTGCAGGAAAGCTCTGAAGGATTTTGCACCCAAACTTGCCTTTTACTCAGTTCAGTTCAAGCTACCTGACAGTTTGGGTATGTGGATGGTGCCCTGAAGCTTTGGAACCTGCCCAGCTATTATATCCTCGGCAGGACATAACCCATATACCTAAGGCTACAGCAGCATTGATCATTTGAACATCTACTGTTATGGCAGGTTTTAAATACACAAAACAACTGTACTGTACACATTCTCACATCACACACACACGCACACACACACACACACACACACACACACACACGCACACACACACGCACACACACACACACACACACACACACACACACACACACACACACTCACACACACGCACACACACACACACACACACACACACACACACACACACACACACACACACACACACACACACACACACACACACAGACACACACACACACACACACACACACACACACACACACACACACACACACACACACATTCACACACACACACACACATTCACACACATCTCTGTAGTGTGAAATGAAATCAGAGTACCCAGTAAAAAAACAAGTAGATACTGTCAGGAAGGAAGGAAGGAATTGTAATTTATACACAGAAGGCATTTCTGCTGAACTCCAAACTGGAGAACCAAACACTATTAGGAAAAAATGCTGACGCACTGCACCTCTGTGCTGTTCTCTCATACCAGAATGTTCTTTCTCTGTGAAATGGTTTGCATCAAATTTTGCCCTAAGCTGACACATGTCTGGAAGATGAAAGTACAGTTAACATGTAGTAATTTTTGTATCTGGATGAGTGTTTTCAGTTCTATACTGGGGTGCCTGAATGATGTAATTATGATATAAAGTATCTAAGGTGCATATTAGGATGTTTGTGTGATGTAATTATGATGAAAGGTATTTCAGTTCCACATTGTTGTAACTGACTAATGTAGTTAAGATATTTCAAAGTGTCAGCATCTAAACTCAGATGAAGATGTAGCCCAAATTAACAATTATTTATTTATTATTTATTTATTTCCAGTTTGATAACCGGGGATGTCCACTGGGCTCAGAGAGCCTGTTTTCAGTGGAGGCCCGGGAAGAAAAGCTCCATGTTACAAAGTTTAGATACAGATACAATATAGAAAAGAAGAACAATTTACAATTATGTTTCATGCTAGAGAGCAGGTGTGATTTCATAGGTACATGTTACCTTTAGATGCAGACACAATATTATTAATGAACAATTTACAGTTACATTTCATGTTAGAGAGCAGGTGTAGATTCTTAGGTACATGGTACAAAGTTGATATTTACAATATGTACATATGTGTGGTAAAAACATGGGAAAAAACAAGACAATGTTATGTTACTATGCCAAAAGAAAAAGGATGGACAAAGACAGTAACAGAAGGCGAATAGTATAACATAAAGAAAATAAAAGAGATGAACATGACAGCTTCTGTACATTAAAAATAATAAATGTAAAGGAAAGACAGTTACTGTGAAGCAGGAATAATGTTTGGGAAATACTGAACTATTCATCACACCGCCATTCATCACACACCTCAATTCACTTTTTTAATGTCCATCAGAGACATAGGAACCAGATCAGGGATGAATTTATGATTTCCCATCCAATGGTCATGGTTTTATTTGATTGCAGTCAGGGTTGTACTCTGCTTCTCATGCATGGAGACCCTCTTCCATAACATAGAGATCCTTTGGGTCATATTTTATTTTTACTCTTTTACTAGCTGAAAGTTTGGCAGTTAGCAAAGAGGATTAATGCTATGCTCTGGTACTGAGCGGTTTCCTATAGTCTGGGGTTTGATTCCCTTAGCCTTCACTTGCTTATTGTAAGTTTGAGCACATCCTTTATGAGGGTAGTGCTCCCATGATGACCCTAAAAATGCCTGTGAGAATCAATGTTGTACCTCCATTACCAAATACGAATAATTAAAAGGGTCTGCCTCCGATCATACCACTCACGGGACCCAGTTATGAGACTGAGGAATCTAATAACTAACTTAACTCCAGAACTGAAGAACATTTGAAGCTTACATGATACAGCAGAGCTGCTTTCTAGTTTGGACTTAAGCTATAGCAAAATGAACAGAAATGACAAACAACATGCTAGCTATTGAGTTGATTACTTATAGAATGAGAAAGCATGTTTCTTTACCTTTACAAGTAAAACCCAATAGAATCAAAGTAACAGAAATAAATGTTGAATCAGTCTTGCCTGTCACAATAAAATGCAAAATCCGTCTATTTTAGTTTTATCATCAGACAAGTGCCCTGTTTGAATATGAGTAGCATTTGAAATGATGCTGAAATGGGAACATTTACTAAAGCAGACCAATTATGCACAGCCATGCATTCATCTGACAATCTTTCCTACCCAGAATTAATCTTAACAAACAGGATGCTGTTAGAGAACGTACTAGGGCTATGGATCTCTAAGATTACCCTTTGCGGTTTTACATTTAGAGCCAGGGCAAAATCAAAAACCTGACCTGGAATTGGTATAACTAACACAATGACTACTTAATATCTGCATCCAGAAAATAACTGAATTAATAAGCTGCAAGGATACATTTTTTAGGCGAGAGCTACCTTTCTGTAAATGGTAACTCTAGGAATGCTATCTCTCTGATCCCAGCTTCCAAAATTCCAACTCCCACAATGATTTTACATACATTGGCTCTACTGCAGGGAATACAATTTCTTAACAGCACATGTATGACAAATAGAAACATATTGGGCCCATGCCTTTGACAGCTTAATCATCACACTGCTCATAAATTTTATCATATGAGAAATTATATTACTTTTCTTTTGCTACATGGTCTAAAGAAAAGAACATTTTTAGCTGGATAATGATTTAATTGAGGATGTTCAGTGTCAGATATTGTCATGGAGCTTTTACAGTGATAATATGGCCAATAAGAGCTCCAAAAGCCTACAGCTGTGTCTTATTTTTGAAAAATAAAAGGGCTCCTTCTTTTAACACCACCAATAACATCACAAGAAAGAGCAGCAATGGTGTAAACTTTGTTAAATAAAAGTAAAGTGATGACATTCTTGAAAATGTGACTCTTTTTTTCCTTTTTTTTTTTTGGGGGGGGGGGGGGGATACTTCATAACATTAAGCCAGTAGGGACTTAACCAGAGTTATCAAATGTAAAAGTTTTTTGCACTTCATAACAACAGCTGAACAGCACTGAGTATAAAAGTTTTCTTTTTTTTTTTTTTTAGATTTTTTTAAGGAAAAATCTAATTTTAAAATCTCAGACTCTAAAGGTTCTCCATGGATTAGGTCTGGCTTTCAATCCAAGAGTTCTGAAAGCGCTTTCAATTATAAGTGAATGTTTTTCTCATGATAAAATATTTTGGGTAGTATTTTTTTCCTAGGTGAAATGAGAGTATAATATCTTATCAGTTGATTTCTACCTCAAAACCCTAGGTCTGCTGCCTCGGGCTGGACGTCTGAATACTGTCTGTTTAGGGTTTACATGCTCTTCATGCCTGTGTGGTGGATTTTTTCCAGATAGACTGGATTCCTTGCCAAAACACTGCTAACTACTTGCTCCTTATTTTTCAAATATGTCATTTATATTTGCTTTCGTGGCTGAGGTCATAACTGAAAAAAGGTAAGCAAATGAGCATCTTTTCATTAACCATTAAAAACAAACAAATAACTGAAACTCTACCTCACTTTCAAAAAACATCTAAAATATAATTTTCTACAATAATCACTGTCAGCTAAAATCTCATTTTCTACAATAATCACTGTAACTGCTTTGCTGACAAGAGTTAAGATACTCTTTAATTTATAGAATTCATTTAACTTCTTTGTTGCAACCCCAAACCAATGTCATTCTAATTTGACAGGAGTATTTCTTTTTATAAGCAAGCATACCTCTCAATCTTCTAGCACAAGAAATATGTTTAAAGCCAAGAATAATTGGAGGGGTGGATCTGGACATTCTGTGAAAATCTGGACAGTTGGGAGGTGTGCTATAAGTAATCATGTTTCTGTTATACATTCCTATGTAAATAAATACCTCTTATTTGCACATTTTGCCCTACTAATATCTTACTATTTACTCAATGTATCTACTATATTATGTATACTTACTATATATACAATTATTTTTATCTTTGGCCTTAGAAATGGCTGAAACGGGTCATTTGACCATGTCAGTGTTCCAGATAACAAAATAAAACTTTGACAGTGGTTACGCAATACATACAGCTCATCTAGACCTGGCCAAGGCCATTGATAGTATTCTGCATGCAGACATTATTGACGCACTGACTATAAATCCTTATATTGTGTGGTGGATAGCTAACTGGTTGTCTGACAGAGCCCATGTGCCTGAAGTCACAGGTGCCACCTCTGAAAGCAAAAAAGTTACCAGTGGTATCCCACAGGGCTCAGTTTGGGGCCCTGTCCTATTTGGCATTTATTTATTTCTCACTCTCACATACCTTCGTGCTACCAGTCCTCGCCTATGACTAACTATGTCTGTAGATGGCTATAAATTGGATGTTGGCATTCAGTCTTCAATTGACTCACAATTGCTCCAACATGGGTTAGATCACATTAACAAGTGGTGCAAAGCCAGTCTCAGTTTAAATGTAAAAATGTAGCATAGTTCATTTTGATAACCAGGGTAGTTTCCCTTATCATTTAGGTGAAGCACTCCTTAAAGCAACCACTGCTGTATGGGATTTAGGTATTCTTGTGGATAGTTTCTCATCATTTGACCAGCATGTCTCTACAGCTGTTCAGAAAGCCTTATATCTGGCTCATATAATTGCCAAAGGCATATCCATTATATCCAAAGAAATCTTAATTCCCCCTTACTCGTATCTTATTAGACCCATTATTGAATATAATGCAACTTTTGGCATGTATTTGTCTAAACATGTCACACAACTTGATAGACCTCAGAGATTCATAACAAAAAAGATCAGTGGCCTCAAAAATTGAATCTATCAGAAAAGACTGTCAGCCCTTTGTATGAACTCAGTCTCTCAAAGAATCATCCGTGGAGATCTGTGCCAAGCCGTTTGAAGCATGAAAGATCAAACCCTATATGTCCTTGTATTCCTTTGAAAAACTAATGGTTTCCTCAAATACTTGCTTAAAAGATCTAAAACTTCATCAAGAGATAATAAGACACATCAGTGTGATAGATTCATGTCTAAATGTATTACTCAGTTTTGGAACAAAGTTCCACTAAATATCAAACAGAGTAGCACCCTTGCCACCTTCAAGGTCAACCTTGATAAGTGGATGGGCAGCTTTCAGCAGTGAACATTCTCCCCAGTCTATATGGTCTTCCCTCTTTCAAGTTAGAGGTAACTTTTGAATAGGGTTGTTTTGGCTAGGCTTGTAATGGTCTGCAGAGTTACTGCCTACTGCATAAATATGAATCTATAAAATAGACCAGATAGCAACAGACAGACCTTTCTCCTAATATGTTTTTTATTTCTTTTGGAGCCATTCTCCATATCACCATGCTTTTACAGTTAAAAGTATATTTGTCTTAGTGTTTTCTAATGATTTTTTTCTTTTCCCAAAAATTATACACCTGTCATGGATTGCACAGATTTTTGGGAGAAGCAGTCATAGCACCTGGATCTAGATTTGTTCTTCTTTTGAGTACAGTGATCTGTTTTGCATCTAGAAGTAACTTAGTAATTTAGGAAAAAGTTGGTCATTTTGTCTAATATACAGTGAAAACCTTTTAACTGCCCATTGCCCTTTTGAGTAAGACTTTCTACTGATATTTTGTAGTTTTCTTCCTAAGAACCTGTTACTACAGTGGGACAAGTCAGAAAGATGGTTCATTCTTTTAAAGAAATATTATCAATTCAAAGGCTTTGATTATGGGGGGGGTGTTGACAACAAAAACAACTTAAGTGAATGTTAGTATTAGCAGCTTGGTAGGAAACACACTTGCCTCTGACAACAAACAGAGGTGGCTAACTTCATGGCACCCATGCAAATGGAGAATAGTTGCATGACAATCAAATCATACACCAATGCACTGTACAAACACGTACACAAATGCATGGATCTCGCCATACCCAATAGAACCAAGATGCTCTCATCCAAAAAAAGGAAGCCAATCTGGTGGTCCCCTGCCATAAACAAACTCTACAACAGAAGGAGGAAACTGATGCAGAATAAGGTGAAGTCCCAAGACTGGAAAAAACTCCCTTATTAGCCTCAACAAAATGTTGAGATCCCTCATCAAATCCTCTAAAGCTAGCTATGAAAACAGAATTGCAGCAGATAGTAAAGACAACCACAAGGCATTCTATAATTATGTAAAGAAACTCCATGGCAATGGCAATACCCAGATTTGCTCTGAGCTACTGCACAATGGTACCTTCTATACTGAGCCAACAGATATTGCCAATATACTGGCTGACAGATTCAGTGCCAACTTTACCCCCTCCCCCAAAGGACCAATCACAATACCAGTAGATTTCCAGGCACCCAGTATTACTGCTGCACAGGTTAAAACAGCACTGTCCAAGGCCAAGAATACAGCTTTAATGGGACCTGACAATATCCCTGGCTGTGTTCTACATGAACTACAGAGTGAACTGGCACCTCACCTGTGTGTCCTGTTCAATCACAGCCTTACCTCAGGCTTTGTCACTACCGAATGGCACACTGCTACAGTCATCCCTCTCCACAAAGGAGGAGCGACTACAGACCCTGGAAACTATCGTCCCATTAGCCTGATGAGTCTGATATGCAAAGCTATGGAACACATCATCATGGACCTAATAAACAAGGATATATAGGGAATCTCCAAACTCTGGATCCCATGCAGTTTGGTTTTGTGAAGGGTAGATCATGCCTGCTCATCTTGGCCGACTTCTTTGAGTCAGTCACCAGAGCTGTGGATGAAGGCAAGGTGGTTCATACAGCCTACCTTGATCTGGCCAAGGCATGTGATACCATTCCCCATTCAGGAATCATAGAAAAACTCACTAAGCTAGGCATCAACCCCTATATCACTAGGTGGGTTGCAAACTGGCTCACAGATAGAACCCATAGTGTGAAAGTAGCGGACTCCAAGTCAGACTGCTGACCAGTCACAAGTGGAGTCCCACAAGTTTCGGTCCTGGATCCTCTCCTGTTTGGTATCTACTTCTCTGAAGTCCAAGCCAACACAAAGGGTCTCTAGCTAACAAAGTTCACAGACAATTGCAAGTCGGGAGCTATTATTAATTCCCCAAGTGATGTTGACATCCTACAGAAAGGCCTCACTGAGACCAACGACTGGTGTCAGAACCATGGCCTTAAGCTCAATGCCAAAAAATGTGTCGTCATCCCCTTTGGGAAAAACCCAGTTCCCATGAATTACCACACCGATGGTAATCCACTGAACACAGAAGGTGTTATAAGAGATCTGGAAACACAGGTTGACAGCAGCCTCTCTTTGGACCACCACATTGCCACTGTGGTCAGAAAGTCTTTCTATGTGGCACATCTCATTACTAAGGGTTTTGCATCCAGGAAGAAAGAGATTATTGTCTCCCTGTACTCTTCTCTCATTAGACCAATCATTGAGTACAATGCCCCATTTGGCATGTACCTCACTAGTCACCTGCAACAACTGGAGAGGCCATAAAAGTACCTCACAAAAAGGATCCTAGGCCTTAAACACTTGTCCTATATGGACAGATTCAAAAAAACTCTGACTATTCTCTGTCTCATACCGCCTACTTAGAGGCGATCTCTGTTTGACATAGAAAGCCATGTCTGATCCAGCTCTGTTTTTAATGTTACATCTAAAGAAATCCCAATCACTCTGCACCACATGCTCCAGTGACCTCAACCTCATTACCACAATCAACAGAACATGCTAGAGGGACAGGTTCATAACCCAGAGACTGCCCTTGCCATGGAATAGACTTCCCATATATGTCAAACAGAGCACCTCACTGGCCCTCTTCAAGAGAAACCTTGATGAGTGGCTGGGAAATAGAAAATTCACCCCGGGGATCACTCCAGTGGCTCTATTAGACAGAGGCACTGAGAACTAAGGTTGGGTGGCATGATGTTAGGGTAATCCTATGGGCTAGGTTTGTAAAGGTTCCAGGGCCATTATCCTAGTACACACCTATGAACCTATGACAGCAGTGATCCAGGTTCAGCCACTTAATGAGAAAGAAGAGAAGTGTCAACTGTCCTGCCTTTTCTGAGATGGGTTCCTTATTGAACACAGTGACCTCAAGATAAGTCTGAAGAAAGCTGATAGGTTGTAAGTCTGGTTTCCTATTAGAATGACGAAAATGCATTTTGTCGAATGCGTTTTCATCGACACATACAGAGCAAACAGGCAAAACAACGAATCCAGCAGTGGAATTTTTATGGGTGCCGAGGTGCCAGTTCTACGCCCAACCTTCAACGAAGGCACGCCCATTCTACGCATGTCTTTCGAATGCCACTCGACCACGGGGAGGACATGCAGACTCCACACAGAAGGCACTATATATATATATATATATATATATATATATATATATATATATATATATATATATATAGATGTGTGTGTGTGTGTGTGTGTGTGTGTACATGCATGTATAAAATATATATTTTAAGAGAGTTGTCAAATGCACAACCTGTCTACTGTCTCATTTCTTCAAAACTGTTCATATTAGACTCTTTAATTTTTTGTCTATTCTAGTTTTGGTGAGGTGTCATTTTGCTGCCCTCCAGTCTGCACCCCTAAGGCTGTCTCTGTTACATTAAATAATGTTGATAATGATTTTGGCTGATTACTGTAAATATTAGCATAATATTAATATGTGGTGCTGTGGTAGCGTTGTCACCTCACAGTAAGATGTTGTCCTGTTCAATTCTCAGCTAGAGCATCTTCTGTGTGGAGACATGCGTGAATGGGCATACCTTCATTGAAGGTTGTGCACCAGGGCCAGCAACTCGGCATGTAAAAATCTACTGCCAATCATTAGCGGACCAGAGTTCCGCTGTGGCGACCCCTAACCGGGAAAAGCCGAAAGACACAAAACTGTAAATATTAGTACAGCAGACTGATCCAAGAATCTTGCAAACTAATCACAATATGATACACAATTTTCAGTATTTGCATAATGAACATAAAATCATAAACATAGTTTGGGTGGCTATTGACTTTTGTTACATAAATACTATGCTTACCAATAGGTTCCATGACTAGAGTGTGACTGTTTTGTAGTAGATACTCATAACTTTGATGCCAGAATAGCAACCATTTTAAATGTCAGGACCCACTGGAGTGAGTCCTGAAATACAAAGACTGAATGGCCGAAAGAACAGATTTACATATACTAAGTCTGAAATGCCATTTCTCAGAATATTCCCTTATCTCCGAGGTATTGTTATCTCAAAGCTAGTATATATAAGTTCAGTAGGTGTGGGGACTTGCCCCCCCCCACATGGATGATGTGGGGGGGCATACAAAAAGAACTTTAAAAGAAAAGAGCAGTTTTCAAAATTTGTTATTCTGTGTTTTCAGTCTTCTTTTTTTTTTGGCTTGTTGGCAGTACTATCAAAGAGTGAACAGATGGGTGATATTAAAACACATACAGAATCTGTAGAAGCTAGGTGGATTATAAGGATGCGTGCTGACAGAGGGAGAGGGTAAAATGACAGGGTTTCACTTAAACCATTCTTGAAGTTAAGAGGGCTATGTTGATTAGTTAATTAATTAATTGTGGCTTAATGTGTTCTGATTAGTTGCTTGATATTTAAAAATGCTGACTGTTTCATTTCTGTTATGGTATGAAGAAGCAATGAGACACACTGTGAAAGCGCTAACCTTTGGATTTATTAAAGCTCTGTTTTAACTTTTTTGACTGCCTGCTGTTTGTGAAGACTAGACCATGCCTTGGTATTCCTTTTTACCTGTATGTGTATATTGTTGGATATTTTATTAAGGAATTCCTACATCCTAAGAACAGTTTTTATTATTTTGTGTTTTAAAATCCCTGTCCCTATACTCAGTTTCATACAGACTCCTCAGAGATGACCTCTGTCTGGCATACAAAGCAATCTCAGACCCAACCTTGATGGGACTGCTGCATATCCACAAATCAAGCTCCATTCGAGTAACCCACACTGGCAATCTCAACCTGGTCTGTGACATCAACAGGACTTGTTGGCGGGACAGATTTGTGTCCAAGAGACTTCCCCATCTGTGGAATAGACTTCCTCTTCATGTCAAGCAGAGTACTTCATTATCCCTTTTTAAGCTCAATCTGGATAACTGGATGGGAAATAGAAAATACATCCCTGGGATTCCACCCGTGTCCCTGCTGGACAGGGTCATCAGGTGCTGATTTGTGTAAACATGGGCTAAATTCTTGGCTAGGCTTTTAAGGGCCTCAGAGCCAATAGCCTAGTAACTTCCTATGATCATATGATAATCATGGAATCACATGCTAGTGATCACACATTCATGTCAGTTATTAGTGTAGCTCCCTCCCACACTATTATAGCCTTGATCCTGAAAACTAAAGATAGAATTCCTAGCTTTAGGTTGATATCATTCATTAAACTTTGGAAGATGTTTGCAAAATTTCAAGTGGATAGACATGATCATTTTGCCCGAGTGGGAATGTGATCTTGACTGGAGTGCCTCAAACAGTTTGAATAGATGATCCCATTATAAAAATCAGCAAATAAGGTTGCTACACAGGTGGTATCTTACCCCAGACCATCTGTCCTCATTTTCACAGAATGTTCAGATTTTTGCCTCATATTTTTGGTCTGTTCCTCATAAAATTTGTGGTCTTCTTGCAGATGACTGAGGGCTGAAGTTGCTAAATAATGACATACATTTGAGTTTCAGACTTCAGATCCTTCAGAAAAATGCATGTTAACACAAATCCTGTTATTCTAGCACCTGTCTAAGTTTATAAGAGCAATATTATTAATCTGTCCAAATTTTGGGTCTTTGTCTCCTAATTATTTTAGGCTATGTCCAAACTTCTTGCACCAAGGGATTGAAAGGTATGCCCTGGCAATGCAGTTTAGGTGAGGGTCTAAGTAGGACAATAAAAACTGGTGGTGTGATACACCTGGGGCAGACAACTTGCACATCTTCTGGGACTGTCCACAGGTCAAAGGTTTTTTGGGAACACTTAACCCTGTTATTAGAAACATCTTACAACACACTCCAAAACTATGGATGGAATACTTGGAGTAATCAATTCAAGAATCCCATCCAAGACCTCTGCATTACAAACAGGTTAGATGCTGGTCAGTGATATCAAAATGATTTGTGCCATGGAGTGGAAGTCCAGAAAATCACTATCATATAAGTCGATAAAGTATGCATAAACTCTTTGGATAATGTTTGTATTCCTACAAAGATGTCAGCCAATATTTAGAACACCTGCAGCCTAGGATCCTCTCTTCAAAGAGCAGCTTATTCAAAGAATTCTCTGATAAAATCTAGCCTTTGGTCTGAAATGTATTTTGACATAAAAGCTAAGTAATTAATTTTAGTTTAAAATTCAGAGAAAGAGCTAGATGTTCAGCTGCGTTTTGTTCTACTGTTCAATGGAACTGATTTAATTCAACACTGCCAGATTGGGTTTGTTAGGACAGGGTGATAACAGATAACTGGTGAGATCTAGCAGTACTTCTGAACAGGGGTTATCTTATTTGATACTACGTAAGCATTTGACCTGACAAGCTGGGGGGTTCTGTTTAAGGCCCTTGACCTCAGGAATTTTGGTACGGTATTTACCACTTGAATAAATCAGCTATCACAATGCCAGTCTTCAAAGTCATGTTTATGAGAGACTGTCCAAGGCAGGACTGATAGCCAGGAGCATTAGACAAGGATGACCTCTTTCACCTTGTCAGTTCTTTCTAGTTATGGAAGGACTAGCAGTACCGGTCAGGACCATTTGAGGAGAAACAATAAAGATGAAGAGAATATCAAGCACATCCATCTCTTTGCAGACGACTGCCTCTTAATGAGCATCGGTCCTCCTGAAGTCCTGGGAGTGGTCCTAGAAGTCTTCACATCATTTGGTAATTCTTCAGGTCTGCTTTGCAATATGACAAAATTGGCCTTAGTTAGATGTAGCACTGCTACTTATGATCTGTAGGCCCCGGTTATCTCAGAGACAACACACCCAAAATAGTTAGAGGTGATAGTTAGCAAGGACTAGGAAGAAACAGTGGAAGTAAACCTTCTAAGATTAACAGCCAAAATCACCCCAAACTAGAATCAATACATTCTGTATCAGGTAGAATGGATTCTCCTATGCATACCATACCTGTTAAATAATCTGCTCTTCACAGTTAACAGCATGAGGATTATCCGTTTACAAAATCTGATTAAAAGCCAAGTATTAGGTGACATCAGTAGGATATCAGTTCCCCTTTCTAAAATGCTTTATTGGCTGGGAATTCTCCCACTTATTAAGAAATGCCAATGCATTTAAATCAGCCCAATTACTAAGATTCAGTAATGCAGAGTGAAGTTAGGAGATGGTTTTATCCAGTTTGTCCTACAGAGATAGCTCACTGTTGTCCCAGAAATAGTTCAGCTTCATAAAGAGTATGTTGGGCTGGGAGACTTGAATTGGGGATCCCAACAGTGTGATCTGGCAACAGCCTCAGGCTATATCATAAATAAGCTCATAGATAAAGCAATTCTGGTTAGATGGGGGGATAACTGAATGGCACCAGTTAGTGGCACATTACCTTAGACATGTACTTAAGTGGTTTTCAGAGATATGCTCCGAATTTTAAGAGAATAGGTGCAGTTCATCTACAAATACTGCAAATATGGACTAGTCATAGGTTAGTACTAGGCTAACTACCCTTGTGAGCCATTTTAAGCCTATCTAATTATCCCTTGTGAGACTCAAACCCTACACCTTGTGTTTGTAAGGCAAACACCTTAACCATTAGGCCACCCTCCCATGTCCAACATGGGGCAAAACACATAGAGTGATACCTTGAGTTAAGTGATTTAGGGTTAGAAAAGGGAGAGCAGATTTGGTTTATAAGGATATGTGGCAGCAGAAGGTGAGAGCTATCAAGTGCTTGCTGAAGGGGAGCTGGAGATATCAAAAAGGGATAATGTTGCCCGAGTGGGAATGTGATCTTAACTGGAGTGCCTCAAACAGCTTGAATAGATGATCCCATTATAAAAATCAGCAAATAAGGTTGCTACACATGTGATATCTTACCCCAGACCATCTGTCCTCATTTTCACAGAATGTTCAGATTTTTGCCTCATATTTTTGGTCTGTTCCTCATAAAATTTGTGATCTTCTGGCAGATGACTGAGGGCTGAAGTTGCTAAATAATGACATACATTTGAGTTTCAGACTTCAGATCCTTCAGAAAAATGCATGCTAACACAAATCCTGTTATTCTAGCAACTGTCTAAGTTTATAAGAGCAATATGATAAATCTGTCCAAATTTTGGGCCTTTGTCTCCTAATTATTTTAGGCTTTGTCCAAACTTCTTGCACTAAGGGATTGAAAGGTATGCCCTGGCAATGCAGTTTAGGTGAGGGTCTAAGTAGGACAATAAATACTGGAGGTGTGATACACCTGGGGCAGACAACTTGCACATCTTCTGGGACTGTCCACAGGTCAAAGGTTTTTGGGAACACTTAACCCTGTTATTAGAAACATCTTACAACACACTCCTAAACTATGGATGGAATACTTGGAGTAATCAATTCAAGAATCTCATCCAAGTCCTCTGCATTACAAACAGGTTGGATGCTAGTCAGTGATATCAAAATGATTTGTGCCATGGAGTGGAAGTCCAAAAAAACCACTATCATATAAGTCGGTAAAGTATGCATAAACTCTTTGGATAATGTTTGTATTCCTACAAAGATGTCAGCCAATATTTAGAACACCTGCTGCCTAGAATTCTCTCTTCAAAGAGTAGCTTATTCAAAGAATTCTCTGATAAAATTTAGCCTATGGTTTGAAATGTATTTTGACCTAAAAGGTTTGATTACGAAGTAATTAATTTTAGTTTAAAATTGAGAGAAAGAGCTAGATGTTCAGCTGTATTTTGTTCTACTGTTCAATGGAATTATTACAATGTTTATTATTTCCCTGTTCTGTAATTTTATTGCTTGCTGGTATAGTTGGGGTTGGCATAATGGTTGAGTCTATATTATATAAATGAAGCATTAAAATGTCGACTCACCTTTGATCGAACCCTATTTCCCAAAGCTGCACAACATCGAACGGCCAAATCATTGATTTCTTTCCAAGGGAAAGAAATCGGTTGGCTGTTCTTTTAAATCTGCCCTTTTCCCGACTGTAGTGTAATCTCGCATTTAGTATATTTAGTTAGGGGTGGTGTGGGGGGTGTGGGGGAGCGAAGCCCCCAACTTTAATAGAGTTTGTTGTAATGCAGTGTGTGTGTTTGGAAAGAAATCGGTGATTTCAGGGTTCATTGTTGTGCAGTTTTGAGAAATAGGGGTCAGTCAAAGGTGAGTTGACATTTTAATGCTTGTTTATATAATATAGACCCTAATGGTTAAGGTGCTTATCACAGACAAGGTGTGCAAGGTTTGAGTCTCAGTAAGAGAAATTGACTTAAAATTATCACAAGGGCAACTAGCATTGTACCTACCTGTGAAGATGCTTGTCCCCTTTGGGTTCTATAGTAGCCATTCCTTAGAGCCCCATATCACCATATAACTCACTAGCATCCCTGGATTTGCAACTTAGCACAATAGAACTAGCTTTTTGGCATCTATATCCTAGTGAATATCACCCTATTTTAGCTCCTATACCCCCTATTTTAGCAACTAGCTACTGCATACTGTAAACGCCACCTCTACAATACTCGCACGGACTCATGCGAAGTTGGCGCCTTTCTTTAGAGCCCCATATTTCACTCCGTAACACACCAGCATCCTAGGTTTGCAACTTAACACATTAAAACTATCATTATGGGCTAATCGCTACTATTTACTATTGAATACCTCCTTATTTTAGCTCTACTTAAGTGATTCGTGTGTGGTCCTGAAACAAGCTACTAAGGAATATACTTTCCTATGACTCACTAGGGGCTGAATACCTTGGCTATTATCCTCAAAGGCATAATTTCAAGGGAAAAGGGTAAACCTCTAGAATTAAGCCTGAATAATCAGTATTCCTGACGGACTCAGACTGCTAACAGAAAACGCCGGCCCTGCTGTACCTGCACTAGCGCATGGGCTTGGCGTTACATATAGATACTGTTTAATCTTAATAGCGTACCCAGAACTGGATTTACAGATAATTCACTGAATACGGATACCTTTATTCTAATTGTTACAGTGTATTTTGTGACTGCTACATCGTAGTATGGATAGGGCTGCCTCTTAGGCTGAATCCACTTTGGTACTCACCAAAGGAAGGTTCTAATGAAAAAGTTTTGAACTAAGCAAGTAAATAGCGGCATTACACACTAGCGACCATTACATTGAACATTGAAATAAGCCGACTGAACAGAAAGATAGTGTCTACATCTGTATTACTCGCTAGTGACCATCTATTAGGACTTTAGAATTAGCTGCTGTACTGAATGGTAGTCTTTATCACAGCTAACATATCTACTATTAGATGTCCTACCTGTAAATTTACCATGGTGCTAAGTGCTTTAGTTCTTTAGATAACTA
Organism: Protopterus annectens; assembly: GCF_019279795.1. Taxonomy (NCBI): domain Eukaryota; kingdom Metazoa; phylum Chordata; order Ceratodontiformes; family Protopteridae; genus Protopterus; species Protopterus annectens. The sequence continues at coordinate 1,580,990,411 of NC_056726.1, read as the reverse complement.
CACCTCTCGATCCCAATGCTGACGCTTGTTTTATACAATTTGTAATGCTATACATTCTGTTTTTAAAGCAGCACATATTCTAAAAGTATGTTGTACACTGCCTTTGTTTCAACATTGTGATAGTTTTTTTAACAGTGTTTCTTAAAGATAATTATCATTGCTTAAATTGCATATTTTCTTTACTAGTCTGTTTTCTGCCTAGAGTTTTTTTGTAAAAATATCAACTGTTTAAAATTTGTTCGACAGCTACTAATTACTGTACAGCAATGCATTACTTGTAAAGTATTTTTCTACACTGCCCATTTGGTATCTGTAATCTTTATTTATTTATTTTATTTTATTTTACATTTGTTAACCGGGCTAGTCCAACTGGATGAATATCCATTTCCAGTAGAGGCCCGGGGAGATCAGCTCCAATTTGTACAATTTGTTAATACTAACTTAAACATCTAAGCATAACATTGACAAAAATAAGAGAAATCTAAGGACATTTTTAACATTATTCCAACCTTGATAAGTAGAAAGCAAGGAAAAAAAAGAGAAAGAGAAAAAAGATGAGCTAGGAGCTATAATATTATAAAAAAGAACCTTGTTCATATATTGTGAGGAAAAATAGCAGCAAGAGTAGACTTTGAGAAATCTAATTATCTAATAAAATTCAAAAGACTGTGTTTATTAAGGATTTCACCGACATAGAAATCTGAAGGTGAAAGATAAAAGAAAAAAAGTGGGTATAACATAAATTGCTTAAGGCAGAAGTTAGTCAGGATTACAACTAGGGCAAAGCCAGTGTTTTTTAGGTATATTTTAAGTTTTGGTTTGAAGTTAGTTAGAGAGGAAACAGAGGTGAGATCAGGAGGAAGAAGGAAATAGAGGTGAGATCAGGAGGAAGAAGGTTCCATTTTTTCCCAACTACATTAGAGAAGAGAGCATCGCCTGCTCTGTTGTTGGATTTGCGGGAGGAGATAAGTAGTTCATTTGAGGAGTGCAGGGAGTTAAGATTCAGGTAGGGAGTAATAAGGGTAGATAGACTTGGGGTCTTCTTTGGTTGGTTAAGTATTTTGTGGGCCAATGTAATTTGGTTAAACTCAAGTAGATTTTGAAATTCAAGCCAGCCTAGTTGAGATAGATTTTGGCAATGGTTCAATCTGTCCTTTTCCTCTTTGCCGCACCTCTTCACTTTCTCTCTAGCTTCCCTGCTTAACGCAGACAATATCTTCAACCTACTGGAAGTGGTTAAGAAGCCAAATACTTTCTGCCAAGGTCCTGCAAAAAGCCTACCTCCTGAAAGAATTACCTCTACAGCTTCAAGGAAAACCTTGCCAAAGTATGTCTGTATACACTTGAGATGTGTTTAACTTAAAATCCATTTCCACAAACCCTACCAGGTGGTTAGAACTCTCTGCAACTCATACACTGTAGCAGCTGCCCTTTCCTTTCTCTACACCTACTTATCTAGCGTTTTCTGCCCTTCCTAAGGCCACAACAAGACCACAGTTCATAGACTTCCCAGCCTCTGGCTCTGAAAGATACCTTGCTGTACTTACAAAGTTTGACCACTAGAGGGCAGTTGGTATCCAGCTACTATCTCCTGCCTTACTATCAGCTCCAAATCGACTGCCCACAGCTTTCTATTCTTCACTTTTACTTGCTACCCCCACACACCCCACAACCATATACAGCTTTCTGTACTCTTCACCTATATTCTCTCTCTGTGCACACTGGCCTACTTGCTCAACTATCTACACAGCTGATTGTTCCCAACCCAACCTGTCCTGACACTCACTCATCTTTTTTGGCTCTTCCCGCTCCGTTCGCCCTGCGGGCTCACTCGACTCCCCTACCCTCCCCCCAATTCTCACCCGCCCCCAGTGGTCCTACATTTATTCCCCTTCCTGCTAATCCCTCCCACTCCCCCAACTAATCATCTTACTCCTCTCCCCCACCCCTTCCTCCAATCCACCTGACTCTCATTGCCACTCCCCCTACCCAGCAAATATCACTTTACACTCTTCTACTTCTCTTTCTTCTTCAACTAACATGCCCTTCCCTCCTCCTTCAATCCTTATCTCCTTATCATTACCCTTCCTTCTACTACCTCTTTACCATGCAACCTCCTATACTGATTTTTACTTACTCCCTTCCCCTATTCCTCCTCACAACATCCTTACATCCCACTATCACAATATCTCAGCCTCTTTAGTTCCCTCCCAGCCTATCCTTCTCCTAAAAATAAAACTGTTCCCAAACTCTACTAATGACTACAAACTCAAACTTAAACTCTACCAGACTCCTCTACCCAAATCCAAGCATAATAAACTTACTCCCCATACCTCTTTCCTTAACTTAGCTGACGACATCCACCCCAATCCTGGTCCCAGCTCCTCTCCAACATACCTCTCTAGTTCCAACAACAAATCCCCAAATAAAAACCTCAAATTCCTCACCATCAATGCCCAAAGCCTATTAAATAAAATAACCCTCTTCCATGTCTGGCTCAATCATAACCAACCAGACATAATAGCCATCTCTGAAACCTGGCTAAAACCTCATATAAGTGACTCTGAATTCCTTCCCCCCAGATTTCACTCTCTCCGATCCGACCACCCAAGTAAAAGAGGTGATGGTGTAGCTTTAATCTACTCCAACCACTTGTCCATCACTCCATATCCTAACCATATCCCTTCTTTCTCAAATGCTGAACTTGTCATTGGCCTACTAAAACTAAACATCCATAAAAGCATCTGTATCATCTCCCTCTACATTCCTCCTGGTGACAACACCAATACCCTAGAAGACATTCTTTCCTGGACCTCCTCCAATATTAAGCTAGAAACCTACATCATAGGAGACGTAAATATTGACTGGGGAAAAATCAATAACCCTAATCCCACATCAACAATTAACCTATTCACCTTTACTCAACTTACCAACTCCATAACTAGACCTAATAAAACCAACCCCCCCTGGCTCCATACTTGACTGGATCCTAGTATCTCATCCTAACAAAATCATAAAATCAGGAGTCATTCCCGACTCTCTAGGAGACCACCTCCCTGCCTTCACCATTCGAGCTGCTCCCTCTTCCTCACACTTCCATCAATACATTCATACTCGCAACCTAACTAACTTTAACCCCACTACTTTCACTGATTCCCTTAAACTAACTAACTGGAACCCCCTAAAAATACTACCTCTAGACAAAGCCGTTGACTACTTTAATTCAACATTCTCAACAGTCCTTAACTCCCTAGCTCCAATAAGAAATAAAAGAGTTAAAACTAAAACCTCTCAATGGCTCACCAAAGACACAAAATACATTACGCTACAAAGGGATAAAACCTGGAAAATCTACCTCCGCAATAAACAACCTGAAACATTACTAAAATATAAATAGTTGCGAAACCTAGCAAAAAAACAAGTCATTAGAGACAAAAAGTCTTACTACATCAAACTACAAGAAAATCATGCTAAAAATCCCAAACAATTCTGGAACTCTATTAATTCCCTCCTCAGGCCTGGAGCAAAAAACAACCCCTGTCCTGACACCAGCAAATCTGACTCAGAAATTGCCGCACTATTTAATACCTTTTTCGCCTCTTCCATAGCTGAGCTTACTAAGACCTTTACCAATAATAACCCTCCTCCCCTCCCTGCCCAATCCTCCCCTCCCCCCCCCCTTCCCACCCTAATTTTGAACTTAAACCCGTCTGCACCAATCTAATAAAGAAACTCCTTTACAAAATAAAGCCTTGCTCCAATGCCCCTGACAGCATTCCATCCTCCTTCCTAAAAATAGCTTCAGATGCTATTGCTCTGCCTATCAGCATCATGATCAATAGATCTCTACTTGAATCTTACGTTCCCAAACTATGGTGAACTGCATATATTCTTCCACTCCACAAGGGTGTCAAAAATAACAATGTCTCCAACTTCCGCCCCATAGCCATCCTCTCCCCTATCTCCAAAATTCTTGAAAAATGTATCCACCTACAGGTCTTACCATTCCTTACCAAATACCAGCTACTCTCCCCTAGCCAGCACGGCTTCCGCCCAGGACACAGTACTAACTCTGCCCTTCTCACCTTCTTACATTCTGTCAGTTCAGCCCGTGACTCCGGTAATTTGGTATCTTCTGTCCTGCTGGACCTATCCAAAGATTTTAATACCATATCCCATACCCACCTTCTAAATCATCTCTCTAATCTTAACCTTTCCCCAAAATCCCTTTCTTGGTTCTCCAGCTATCTTTCAAACAGATCCCAAGCAGTGAAATGAGGCCAAGCCACGTCCTCTTTCCTTCCTCCTCCCACTGGAGTACCCCAAGGTTCCATACCAGGCCCTTTGCTATTCAATATCTTCATTAACGACTTCCATAAAGTCATTCCTAACTCCAAAATTGTACAATACGCCGACAATTCCACTTTGATTTTCTGTGCCACTAACCTAGCAGACCTCTAATCTCTGACTCAAAATGCCTTCTCTACCACTGAAAACTGGATGCTCCTAAATCACCTCTCTCTTAATGCCAATAAAACCAAGATCCTTCTATTCTCCCCCTCTAAATCATCCCCTCTTGATGAAAACTCTCTTCATATTACCAGCCTTAACAACTCCCCAATAGAGATCATACCCTCTGCCAAACTTCTCGGTGTCACTATTGACAATCAGCTAAAATTTAACTCCCATATCCAGCTAAACATAAAAAAAGCTCACATAAAACTTGGTCTACTTTACAGAAACAACCACTTCCTCTCTCCTTCCTCCAGAGTAACTCTCGCCTCTACCTGTCTCCTTCCCTCTCTCATGTATGGCTCTCCCCTGCTCACTAACTTATCTTCCACACTTACCTCCAAACTGGAAACATGCTACAACAAAATTTCCAGATTTGCCACCAGTGCCAAATCCTCCTCTCACCATTGCAATTCCCTTCACTCCTTAAACTGGCTTGAACTCCCCAACCTATTAGACTTTCACCAATTAACCACAGTTCACAAATTATTATTCCAACCCTCAAACTGCTCCGCACTATCCAACATACTGTAACCATATTCCCTCTCAGACCTCTTAGATCATATCACCAAAACCTGATCACCATTCATAAACCTAAGCGCCCAGCTGGCCAGCTTCTCTTATCCTTTACCCTAGCAAAAAAATGGAATGCTCTGCCCTCCTTTCTAAGGACCTGCAACAACCACAATAACTTCAAATCTCAATTTCATTCCTACCTCTACCTAAACAGGAAATACAACTGCACTCTTCCACCCTTACCTCTCAAACTCTCCTCCCCTTCACTCCTGGCTAACCTCTCACCTTCCTAACCTCACTCTCAATTACTAATTTGTACTCATAACTAAATATTACTTCTAGCTATTATACTGTATTCTCATTTATCTCTTGAACTAAATTGTAATTGTATTTATTGTTTATTTCTTGGAGAATGAACCATACTGTATGTATTTTTTACTATCTTTGAAAAATGTGTATCTAAATAAACTTTGTTCTGTGGAGCTTTTCTCCCCGGGCCTCAACTGAAAATGGGCCCCGTAGCCCAGTGGACCTCCCTGGTAATCAAACTGAACAAATAAATAAATAAATAAAATAAATAATTAAAAAAAAACTTTCTATGCATGACACTGCATTTTGGAGGAGTGAAGTTTAAGTGTATCTAGTCTCTTAGCCAAATTCACCTTCCTCCATTTTTTAGTGCAAAGTGTTGGGGGAGTGATCAGTAAGTATCAACTGGCAGAAGCATTATCCCAGCATTCAGAAAAGTACTCTATCTTCAGTTAAAGCTAAAGTGCTGTGGTTTCAGCACTCCTTGTGTGGTAATCAGAATTAATGCAGCAAGTAGTTTTATGAATTTGAGCAAAGTCTATAAGCTTTGAATACTGTTTAATATATTAATGATAAGGTGTCATCCTGGTACTGATAGGAATATTTCATGTACAAATGTACAGGACCCTGACAATACAAAATTCTATACAGCTAAAGTACAGCCAAGGTTAAAGATACTATCCAGAAAGGCTTGAAGTCTTCATGGATGAAATTAAATGCAGATTTTTTTTCATTTTAAAAAATGCTCAGTATCATACTATTGTGGGAGATCAAACTGAAAAAAGACTAATATAACTTGTATGTATAAAATGGTGAAAGGATGGGGAGTAACCCAGCTGCACCAAGTCAGCAAAGTGGGTCATGATAATCTTAGTAAATCAAGATTTACATTGGAAGCTTATTGTAGCACATAAAGACTCCTAGGAGAGATTGGTGGCATTGTTAGTGTGAAACATACAAGGAGAGGAGGAGAGATCAGTGGCATTGTTAGTGTGAAACGCACAAGATGAAGAGGAGAGATCGGTGGCATTGTTAGTGAGAAACACACAAGGATAGGAGGAGAGATTGGTGGCACTGTTAGTGCAAAACGCACAAGGTGAAGAGGAGAGATCGGTGGCATTGTTAGTGAAAAACACACAAGGATAGGAGGAGAGATTGGTGGCATTGTTAGTGTGAAACATACAAGGAGAGGAGGAGAGATCAGTGACATTGTTAGTGTGAAACTCACAAGAAGAAGAGGAGAGATCGGTAGCATTGTTAGTGTAAAACGGACAAGGAGAGATTATAGTAGCACACTTTTAAGGGCCCAGTATAGACTCAGGATTGTCTTTTAAACTCCTCTGCGATTATATAGCAGATGGTGAGGGGGGAGGCAATAACACAGTGATTAATCTTATTGTGGACTGGATCCCTGTTGTGCAGGCTTCCTGAAGTGTACAAACCTGTCAACAAACTGACATATGAGTTAGGACTGGTGGACTCTTGGTGAGTGCAACATTCTGAAATATGGTTTATGCCAATATCTATATGTACTTGTAGGCTAGATTATATATTTTGTATCTGCATTTTTGGTTAGTAAGGTACTTTCTTGTTCTCATGTGCCTTGCTCTTTGTCTGACTGTGGCATGGTACTTTTATTGGGATGCCATGTCATTCCTAGAGACTCGATCCTCTCTCAGGAGGGGGCATGAGATACAGATCCTTGTTAAAGTTGTAGAAACCTACTTAGGCAAAAGTGGTGGCTATGATATTTTAGGAGACATTAAAGAAGATGATAAAGATCACTCCATATAACATTTGGAGACAACAGAAGTAAGACCGGAAAACAGCTGTGGAAGTTATTGAGCAGCAGTTTAATGCTTTAGAGGATAAATATAAGTGGGGATCTTGTCAGGACTAGATTTCTTGCTGGCAGTTTACTAAGCTCAGGGAGGAATGCAGAACTATATACTATGCATCACAGTTAGACAAGTGGGAAAGGTGGCAGAGTTTTGCTGTGCCAGAATTTGATCTCTCCTAAGTTTTTCACCCAAAGACTTAAAGAAAGGTAAATGGGAATCATATTCCTACCACTAGAGATGATGAAGGAACTCCCCAGTGCAATATTTACCAAATTAATCTGACAATGGCCATGATTGATAATGGCTTATATTGCTCTCAGGCTTTTCTCAGAGATACTTACCTACTGCAGATCTCAGGCAGTGACTTGGACTCTCAATAAGCTTATTATCCTGGAAGAAGTACTGAAGGCAATTAAGGCCTCACGCAAGGGCAGGGCCATTGGCTCAGATGGAATCCCTAGCCAGTTGCATAATGCTCGCTTCTCATTTTTAAGTAAGGAGCTGCTGGAGCTGTATGTCATGCTGAGTCAAGCGGGAGTGTTCCATGTATAGCAAACCATGCGGCAACTATTTTTTACCTAACCAGGGTTAAGACCTACTTTTTTATCTAGAGTGCAGGGCAATATTCCTGTACCAAACTGAGGCAAAGCTATATGCCAAGGTCTTGGCAAATAGATTTGAGATGGCTGTTCCTATGCAGCATGGATTTATCATTTGCAATTGGAGTTTTTAAGGTTGTCACCCACTTTAACTTAGAGCCATCATGAGGCAAAAAGGAGAGAGGTGTGAGAAAGGAATGAATGGCACACCAAGGTGCTTTTCAGATATCTTCTAGTAGGGAGTGACAAAAGAAGTTTCAGCTTTTGGTTGTTGGGGCTAAAATATATTGTACATTTATCTAAATCTCAAACAACATGGTTTAGATTGTGGTTCTTAGTTTTAGGGCATGGAAAGGACTTTCTCATGGCATTTGCTTCGTTTGAACAAACACTGTGGGAATATTACAAGAAACTGTCTTTGCCAAAGAATCTCAAGATGATATTTTATGTGTTTGTGCTAATTGTTAGTGTCCAATGTTTTTTTCTTATCTTTGTACACGTTTACACTGTCGTGTTTAATTCATTTGCTTCATAACATAACAACATATGCATTACAGCAGTTAAATTACAGCAGTCAGTGTTTAATATCCTAATTTCCAAAGAGTTTACATGAGGTACATTTTTACCAGGATTCAGAAATGTTGCAACTATTTTAACTCTGGCAGTAGCTGTTTCAGATTTGTAGACAGCCCTACTGCAGTACATTTACTCAATGAGGTGCAGCACCATGGTGGGCTTTCTGACTGGCACACTAGAAATGTAAATGAGCATTCTTAGGGGGAAGGGGTGTATCATAATGAGTCATGTGGTTTCCAAAGTACTGTCTACAGTAAGGGATTTACACAACTGCATTAATTAACACATTCAAAAGCTCACCATAACCCATTACTTTCTGTGAGTGACATCATGTTAGAGGTTAATATCAGGTGGTGGATAGTTAGTGTTTTATGTGTGCATGTCTGTGTGTGTGTGTGTGTGTGTGTGTGTGTGTGTGTGTGTGTGTGTGTGTGTGTGTATGCGTGCATGTGCGTGTGTGTGTGTCATATTCTCAGAAGATGTTACAATACTTGCACAATGGCAAATTTTTCTCTAATGTTAGCAAAAATTACATTGATGTAGCATATCGTCGATTGACTGCTGGTTAAATGATTTGGTTATGAATTATGATATAGATAGTTCCTCCTTTGATTATCTTAAAGTGGAGAAACCAATAATTCCCAACATTTTCAGCATACCAAAAGTACACAAGTCAGTTACAGACCCACACCTTCGACCTGTTGTTGCGGCATGACACTCGAAGACCAAACCGTTAGCCAAATTTGTTTACCACATTTTGAAACCCTTTTTTGATAACAAGAAATAAGTCATCAAAGACTCATAGCACTTTTTGGATGGGTTATGTCAAGTACCTTTCAACAGTGAATTCTTTTTTGCTACTGTTGATGTGAAGGATTTTTTTCTTGGTTATTCCACACCAAGAATGTTTGCAGTGGTTCCAAGACACATTCGTTTGCGATACTGATTTAACTACACATATGACTGACATGGTGGCAGAGGCTATGGATTTGGTCTTGAGAAACATTTTTGCTTATTTAGAAGCAGAGTCCTTCAAACAAATTATGGGGGCTGCTATGGAAGCATTGTTGGCCCCTGTCTTTGCCAACACTGTCTTGTGGTGGTGGTCGGACTGGAATTTTGTGTTTCCCTCCACTTATTATAGTTACATTAAGAGCTACATGCAATTTTTTCAACAATATTGTTATTATTTAGTTTGGTCATGCCTCAGTAATGGACTACTTCCTACATTATTGAACAATACAACATCTTTTTTAGACTTTAAGGGCTTGTACAATGAGCAGTCTATCGATTTTCTAAATGCCAAAATTACCAAGGATGTCAAAGAGGGCTGTTTTGTCTACTATTTTTAGAAAAGGGATACAGTCTAATAGTTTGTTACATTTTAACAGTTATCACCCTGTTTGGCAGAAGAGAAATGTGGCAAAGACACAGTTTATTAGATTGTCTTCTTTAGTGTCTGATGATCTTACATTTGCCAATGAGGTTGAAATGTTAATTAGGATGTTTAAAGACAGGAATTACCCAGTAGAGTTTATCAAGAAACTGAAGGACAATGTTTTAAAGGAAAGGGATGGATGTTACAAACCTGTGTTAAAACATGGGTTTGGACTGTCAGGGGGTAAGCTGACAGTGCTTTGGACCTTGTCGGAACCAGTGGGATCACCAACAGGTGTTACAAAGTTTACTTCAGAGGGTTGGGAGGGTGGCCTAATGGTTAAGGTGTTTGCCTTACAAACACAAAGTACAGGGTTTGAATCTCACTGGGGATAATTGGCTAGGCTTAAAATGTCTCAAAAGGGCAGTTAATTGGCTAGGCTTAAAATGTCTCACAAGGGCAGTTAGCTTAGTACTAATCTATGAGCCTATGAACTTCTGTAATTTCAGTAGTGCAAGTAACCAGGTCAAAAATTTACTAACACTTTTTAACTAGGACAGATACATGAAAGCACAGAGGAAGGATGACAAACTAGGTCAGAACAAAGTATGGGGTTAATCTGAAGAGTAAATTTGAGACAACACCCCACAAAAAATGGGGGAACAATATGGCTGGAAAATGAACATTTTAAGTGTGGAGCCTGCAGTCAATGTAGATTCATCTATGAAGGCTCCAGTATAAAAGTGGGAGATTACACGAGAATTATATACCACAATGGTAAATTTAGTTGTAACACAGTGGAGTGGTTTATTTAGCCCAGTGAAACTCCTGCTCAGCATTTTACATTGGGAAGACCACCAAAGCACTTAAATGCAGAATTTACTAACATGACTACACAATAAGGAAAAAGGACAAAAACAATACACTGTACAAACATTCAAATATATGTGCAGATTTTAAAAAGCTTTTGTTAAAGGTACCGCCTTTTGAAAGGAGAAGGGATTGGGAATCCCACTTTGAGAGACGCAAGCTTTATTGGCAAGATTTTGTTGAATGCAACTGATTCCCCAGGGATCAATGACAGAATTTCTATTGTTGGTTTGTTGACCAATAAAAGGTCTAGGATTTAAGTTTTATGTATTCTTTTATTTGTATTTTTATATACTTTTTAATAATATTATTTAATATTTGCATGGAATACCATGTACATTTAATTATTATTTTTTTTTTATTTTAATTTTGAGAGGCTTTTTGAATGGATGGACATTTTGACAAATAAGATACATTCATACCTCTCAAATGCCCAGATTTTCACAGAATGCCCTGATTTTTGTCCATATTTTTTGTCTGTTCCTCATAAAATTAGTGATTTTTTTGGATTTTTGTGATGAATCAGTGAGGACTGAATTCACAAAGTAATGACAGGTATTTGAGTTTCAGACTTCATATCTTTCAGAAAATGCATAGTAACACAAGACCTTTTATCGTAACAACTTTCTAAGTTTATAAGAACAATATTTAAAAGTTGTCCCTAATTTTGGGTCTGTGTCCCACCATTATTTTTTGCTTTGTCCAGAATTTTTGTGCTAAGAGGTTGAGCGCTAAGGATACATTGTGTACAATTGTATCTGCAGTGATATTTTTAATTTAATAAGGGAACTCTGCAATTAGATGGCAGTACTGAATCGTCTATAAAAGTGTGTTTGGGGAGAATGTATTTTATCTAAAGAAGTCCACTGGTTTATTTATAGAAGAAAGTGTTTATTATTGGAATAAATGGCACCCTTCTTGTATATATTTATATTGATATGAGTCTATGGGTGAATGGGTGAGTGCATGGGTGAGTGGAAACAGGTGAGATTGGAGTGTGCT